>NC_056462.1:13212780-13312780 GCF_018296145.1 Oncorhynchus tshawytscha | reverse complement strand
TCAGTCACATTATCGCACCTCAGATGGATTTTCAGAGTTTCTTTGCATCTCACTGGCAACAAACCACATTTAATTTTCAATGAATAGAGGGAACATTCAGTCCAGTGTTGGTTGGGAGGGAAAACTTTCACCAGGGTGTACAGTATGGTCCCCCAGGGGCTGACATTGATGACCTGGTCCGCACAGAACCTGACTGACTGCCCTGCCTGCCATCTTGCCTGCCTGACCGCAGGGTATTTAGGGATTCCAATGCCTTTCCAAAAGGCAGCATCCGCCTCCTCTGATCTCTGTATAAGGTGGGAGTTACACAGCCTAAGATAGATAGGACTTACTGGAATACAGATGGCAGGACTAACTAATGCAATCTGATGGCTGAATAGACCACAAGGGTAAAAATATGATTTATTTTTGACCCCTTTTTCTCCCCAATGTTGTGGTATCCAAATGGTAGTTACAGTCTTGTATGGACTCAGGAGAGGCAACGGTTGAGAGCCGTGCATCCTCCAAAACACGACCCAGCCAAGCCACACTGCTTCTTGAGCCCGCTTAACCCGGAAGCCAGCAGCATCAATGTGTCGGCGGAAACACTGTACACCCGGCGACCGTGTCAGCACGCATGCGCCCGGTCCAGGAGTCGCTAGAGCGCAATGGGACAAGGACATTCCGACCGGCCAAACCCCTCCCCTAACCCGGACGACACTGGGCCAATTGTCCGCCGCCACATGGGTCTCTCGGTCGTGGCCGGCTGCGACAGAGCCTGGACTCTAACCAGGATCTCTAGTGGCACAGCGGTGCACAGCGGTGCACTGCGGTGCAGTGTCTTAAACCACAGCGCCACTCGGGAGGCCCAAAATAGGAAACATTTTTCAAATGGATAGTAAGAGTGATCCTTCTCCCTGAAGGGGTTTAGGAGAGGGTGGGCACTGGGCAGAAATGACTCACATATGACCTTGAAGAAATACCTTGCTCTAAGTTACTGGGGAAACTCATTAGGGACAGATAAATGTGTTCCTAGAAGTGGTAAGGAGTAAAACAAGGGGAGTAATCTGGGTGTCGTCACAAAGGGAGAATGAGCGATGCAGAGGGCTGATGAACCAATCACCCATAGGGTCACAACTAGAGGTCGACCGATTATGATTTTTCAAAGCCGATACCGATTATTGGAGGACTAAAAATCCCGATGCCGATTAATCGGCCAATTTTATTTATTTATTTGTAATAATGACAATTACAACAATACTGAATGAACACTTATTTTAACTTAATATAATGCAATTTAAAATCAATTTAGCCACAAATAAATAATGAAACATGTTCAATTTGGTTTAAATAATGCAAAAACAAAGTGTTGGAGGAGAAAGTAAAAGTGCAATATGTGCCATGTAAGAAACAACAGCCACCCTCGAAGCAGCGTTACCCATGCAGAGCAAGGGGAACAACCACTCCAAGTCTCAGAGCGAGTGACGTTTGAAATGCTATTAGCGAGCACCCCGCTAACTAGCTAGCCATTTCACATCACATCGTTACACCAGCCTAATCTCGGGAGTTGATAGGCTTGAAGTCAAAGAGCAGAGCTGCTGGCAAAACGCAAGAAAGTGCTGTTTGAATGAATGCTTGAGCCTGCTGGTGCCTACCATTGCTCAGTCAGACTGCTCTATCAAATCATAGACTTAATTATAACATTTTGATTTATTTATTATTATTATTTATATATTTTTTTAAATCTGCAAAATCTGCATCCAAAATGACGGATTGTTATGAAAACTTGAAATAGGCCCTAATTAATCGGCCATTCCGATTAATCAGTCGACCTCTAGTCACAACCCTCAATTTCAGATCCCCCGTTCTTCAAGCAATAGAGACCACAAAATGGCATCTAGGGTGACTCTTAATAGAGCATTGTCCTAACATCTTTTTCAGAATGTTTGGACTTCCAAAGCTTTACGACCCAGAGCTGCACTACCAGTCATACATTTTGACTGAGCACAGCGCGAGAGTGCAGTAAATATCAATCTAGGCTCCTGGGAGAAGAAAGAGAGAGCTAGAAGTATTCACAACAGTGACAAAAGTCTATTCAGATCAACAAAATGTAACCCAAACAAAGTGATAGTGAAATGATTTCTTAAAAGTAGTAGCTACACATTTCCTTCAGTTGCATTGCTCCTTCTTCATAATAGTTTCTAGTGTAAACAAAGTCTCTTATCAAAGTCGTGAGTCTCAAAACACTAGTGGAACGCCAAGTGACAAATCGCATGCAAACATCCATTGATTGGTAATATCATTATCGCCGTACCAAATTAGACAAACACTCACAAATGGTTGAATGTTAATCATTGCAAATCTACTTTCTGGAGCAGTGCGGAACTAGCTAATCAACTGGCAGGCATCAAACAGTAAGCTTGCAAAGAGGTAGTCTGTTAGTCTTCTAATTAGAATTTTTTATGAAGAACTACTGCCAGAGTCAAGAAATCTGAATGTAGCTGCAGAGGAAGAGGGAAAAAGTCATTTTCCTATACCACTCAGAGAAGGCACTGCAGCATACTGCACTGTTAGAAAAACTAAAAACGCCAGGATTTACCAAGCAGAGCTCATCTACAGCTGTTCTATACAAACTGTTCTACCCAGAAGTGTATTTTTCTGGCAGCTGTCATAACAAATGTTGTTTCAGTGAAGTTCGTATATTACGCTACTTGGAAAAGTCCCGCAGCAATCAAAATGGCCGACATTCTTTGTTCAGGAAGTTTGAGCTCTACGGATCTTAGACAAGACTAATGGAAACGGTAACAGGAGGACTTGTCAAACCCTTAAGTCTTAATCCTCAACCACATTACACAGCAAGTAGCCCAGAAATGACTTTAGGTCAATATTAAATCACTCCCAGCGTTGGTCTGTAGTTTTTATGAATGCTAGTTCAAACTGCATTTGCGACAGGGACAGTTGAGGAACGCAGAGGCATTCAGAAATAAAGTCAACCTCATCATGGGTTTAGAGACTGAATGATTCCATTAAGCTACGGCTAATGAAGAGCCCACCCAGTCCACAGGAAAGGGAGGATCGGGGTGCTGTTGGCCGGAGATAAGACAAGTCCATAGAGAGAGAAATGGAAGGAAGGAGAGAGAGGATGAGGAGGAGTAATATGTGGTAAGGAGAGAGAGAGGGTGAAGGAGAGAGTGGGGGCTATGTGGGAAAATAGAGGGAGCCACTGGACCTACATACGGACACAATCAATACTCTAAGACATGCAGCTCTCACCCCTCTGCTCAGTACGATGCTTTGAATGGGAAAAGGGGGGGGAAAAATGGGGGGTGAAAGTAATTGCATTCCTCCTCCCTCAGTAAACTGTAAGGCTATCCAAGCTCGAATGACGAAGTGGGTCCTGTATGTCCTTGAGTCTGTAAATGTGAGAGAGCTGTGTCAGTATAATACTAAACCAGAATGATTTTTTATGGAAATACAGACAGTGCAAGTGGTCTGCAGTAACAACCAACACACAACAGAAATGCCTTAGATGTGACGTGGAGAGGTGTGAAAGGGTTGCCTTGACACTAGCCTCGCCTCCCCCAATGAATACAGACGTAGGAGCCTATAGGCAGAACGAGAGATGCCAGAGCGACACAGAGACAGAGCGACACAGACAGACAGAGAAGACTGCAGGAGACCTGCATTCAGGTCCAGCTGAAGTCCATTAAGTTGCATATCATATCCTCCTCAGCTGGTTTGTTTGCCTTAGAGAATGCTCCCCTCCTCCAGAAGTCTCCTTACCTGACTTTTTAAAACACGGCAACAAGTGGCTGCTCGGAACTCCCGCTTCTTCCTCATCAATCTACTGGCCTGGCGGGGCCAGGATCTAAGGTTGACAGCGTTCCCTAAACATTCCAGCTACTGGAAATGGCCCCAGAGGGAATAGTGGGAATGGGCCTTTGACTAATGGTGGTAATGTCCCCTTCTCTAACATGGAGAAAAGGGCTGGTGTGATGAAGGGTCAGATAGTTGATGTAAAACACAAGTGAACCTGACGGTGAGGAAACGGACCTTAGACAAGGTCAGTGATGTAAACTAGATGTAAACTAGTCCCTGCGATGGTTAGCTATAGGTGGAGTTTAAATGGCTGCCTTGATCTAGGCTAGTCTTCCAACAGATGGAGTCACTCATCCGCAACAATGCCAGTCCCTCAACTTACAGTCGCAGACGAATGTTGCACTGTGACACAAGACAATGACGGCCGTCATGCCAACGTGTGTTCAAGTCTTCTCTGCTGCCAAGGACGGTCCGCTATGGTACGGCAGAGGAGAGCGGCTGGATGATGAGCATTGTTGTATCACTGCACACAAAGCCTGAGGGCTGAAGGAACTGACAGGCAGGGTCCTATTAATAGCCGGCTGAGTCACCGGAGCTACATTAGTGAGAGGCTGGCGACTCGCTTTTACATAGAAAACGCATCCATCTCCCCCGTGCCTGGGCGCCTTGATGTTATGTATAATTAAATACAGCGAAAGCCAAGAGGGGGAAGCTGTCCTTAATTGGACAGGGAGCTTGAGTAACAAGTTTAGAGAGAAGACGGGCTGGAAGGAAGGCCTGGTTGGTTGGGTAGGCAGGCAATGGTGGAGGTGGACAAAGTTCAAGCTGCTAAAGAGATGTGGGAGTTGGGCTGCATCTGAAATGTCACCCTGTTCCCTGTATAGTGCAATACTTTTGAGCAGGGCCCTGGTCAAATGTAGTGCACTACACAGGGAATAGGGTACCACTTGGGACAAACCCGTGGCCTCTGAACTGAAGGGATGCGATGTGCCGCTTGCCTTTACTTGGGTGATGACGGAGGTCTCTCAGACGGGGAGGTGGACGGCACAGCGAGCCCGGGCAAGGGGAGACATTTCTAAAACGGCGCAGGGTTTATAAATAGGGGGGAAGTTGAAGCCTGGCGTAACATCTCCCACATGATACACGGTTATAATCAAATGTGAGAAGAGACCTCGGGTTTCCAACGTCTTCAAAACATGGTCAGCTAACTGTGTGTGTGTGTGTGTGTGTTTGTGAGTCCGCTAACTATGGCAGCATGAGTTGTCATTGCGTTTCCTTGGATAAGTCGTTCCTCACTTTATCACGACATGCAACAAGTTTCTGTCTGCCTTTCTGCCTCGATTCTTTCTAACAGAGACATTAACATGTCCCTGCACCCATTGGTTTCCCTCTGCATGCTAAACGTTAGTCTTAGGAGGCCTTCAGTTGTAGACACGTCGGTAGAGGACATGTGGAGATCGATGGAAGCGTGAGAGGTCTGTCTGTATTCAGAATGAATACGCAGTACATCTGAGGACTAGATAACCACAAGGCCCCTTCGTGCTCCTTCACATCCAGGGATGCAGACTAACTAATACGATGGGGGAGAGCACACACACACACACACACACACTCTTTCCAAGGACACTCATATAGCGGTATTAAAAGTAGAAACAAAAAGTAAGCAGATCTTTCCTCCTCTCTCCCTTTTTTACATGTTTAACCTTCATTTTACCAGGCAAATCAGTTGAGAACAAATTCTTTCCTACATTGGCGGCCTACCCCGACCAAACCCGGATGGCGCTGGGCCAATTGTGAGCCGCCCTATGGGACTCCCAATCACGGCCAGTTGTGATACAGCCTGGATTCAGACCAGGGTGTCTGTAGTGACGCCTTAAGCACCGAGGGTAAAGGGTAATAAAGAGCCACTTTATATGCATGTGCAAGACCAGGAGGAGCAAGGCAGGCTCCAAGGAGCCTCTTCGATTTTCTAAAGCCTCAGTGTGTGAAGAGCATTAAAGGGCACTGTGTTTTGTTAGCGGAGTGGGCGAGGCACTATTCAACTGACCCCAGTAACAAGGTTTCCAGGATTACAAAAATAAAATAGATTTTTACTACGCGGTTTCTTTTGAACTTAGATGAAATTGTGTCCATTTTCACACTGTAGCATAAACATTGTTTAGATATCAATGTATAGTGAAATAATCCAAACCTGTAAGTCTATGGGATATTACAGAAATCATACTACAAGGTTGGATAGGGTCCTGCGTCCACGCATTCCGTATGCCAGAGCCAAGACGGAGGACCGGCTGGCACCAGACTCTGCCTGTGCTGCAGAAACCGCTGGCTGTCCAGCTGTTCATCGCAGAGCCCTTAGCAGGCAAACCCAGAGACACTAGCATGGCCGCCAGACACAAATAAAGGGCAGGGTGAGGGTGAAGTCGTGGGCTAACAGTCAGCCTACACCTCACTAACGACTCGTTCGGTGCCACTGAACCGTAGCGGATGTGACGCGTGTCTCCAGTAAGGTTGAAAGCATAAAAAGTTAGACTAGCCTATACTTGAATGAATGACCTTTGAGCATTAACGACTGGTCTCAACTCGTTTGGTACCACTGAATGGTGAGAGCTCATCTGATACTGGGGATCCGTTAGACAGAGCAGCCTAAGCAGCTCCACTCTAGCCAAGGCATGGAGGGAATCATTACCCGCGCTGGTGACAGGCATGACGAGGCACTCTACAGTGAGCCTGACCAATGGGTGAACTGAACCCACTATATTAGATACTTGACAGAATACCAGCCAACCCGGACTGACCAGGACCGTTGTTCAAAACCAAAGTCTACTTGAACGTCTCATTCAAATCACACACTCAATCAAGCAACAAAGGCTGTCCACTCCTTGATCAAACTGCCCGGAGGTACTTGTTTAGTCTTTCTTTAGTCTGTACAATACACTGGAGTTTCAGCCGTCTGCAACAACATTACAAGCAATAACGCTCCTTCTTTCCTCTCTATATTCTGCAGGCTGTGCTTCTCTCTGCTCTGCAAGGCTATCTTTATTACTACCAATGCTGAGCCTGGCTGCACTCCACAGTGGGTTCACTGCGGGTGGCGGAGAGAGAGAGAGAGAGAGAGCGAGAGAAACTATGTGCACATAATATGACATTTGAAATCTCTTTATTCTTCCTGGAGTGTAACTGTTCGTTCATTGTCTATTTCACTTTTGTTTGTTATCCATTTCACTGGCTTTGGCAATGTTAACATTGGTTTCCCATGCTAATAAAGCCCCTTACATTGAGATGGAGAGAGAGAGGGCAGGGAGGGAGAGAGAGGGCAGGGAGGGGTAGAGGCAACATCACCTGCCAGCTCATTGCTCACAGGATCCTATGACCGTTATGTCTTGCATCTCAGCCTTTTGCCTAAGAAATGCCCACTACTCTCTCCCTCCCCCTCGCTTTCTCCTTCTCTCAGTCTCTCACTCTGCACCTCTCTAAACTCTCAGCACCTGCACCCCCAGAGCAGCCGCAGGGGGACCACACAGAGAACGAAGGACGGAGGGGTTATGCACAGATTAAACAAACCATGCAGACAGCCACATCAATTACAGCCGGCCGGTTGGCTATCTATTCACCGGCTGTGTCCGACTGCCTACTGACGACCCAATTACGTGCCGGCTAGGCGCACAAGCCAGAGCAACAGAGAGATGGGTGGGTGGGTTTTTAAAAAAGGGGAGTAGCAACAGATTCTGAGGCTTGGAAAGGAGGACCAGACAGACGTTTACCCAGCTCACATTTCCAACCAGGGGAAACCAGCCCAGAACACAAGGCTGTGGAGGCGGGGAGTAGGGGCAGTGTCGCACAGGCATAATTACACAAATGACAAAAACATCTATAATGGGGGGGAGGGAGGGGTCTGTTGTCCCTCGGCCACACGGCCATCAAAGCCAGAGACAACTAATCAATGAGGAAGATAAATTCTCTTTATATATGCACACACACACACACACACACACACACACACACGCACAAACACTGTTAGAGTGAGGGCTGTGGCGCAAGGGGCCCAGTGAGAAGCATAGCACCGGTTCCTTGGAAACTGTTGATTGAAAATAAACAGTCCAGTTTCGGTGGAAAGGAGGCGACAGGGTAGCTTAGCCACTCTGGGTTCAGGCTGGCAGCTTGGAGACGTCGGCGAAAACACAACGCCCAAATATCCCCAAACTTCTAGAACAGCTCGACCCCGGTGTGGCTGCTGACACACAAGTGCTTAGCAATACTAGATCACAGGCGAGGAGCAGGGGCCCCGATACACTACGCCTCTGACTCACTTCAAAAACAGACTCCCAAACATGCCGTTAGTGAAGCAGCAAGGAGAAAACAGGCTACGACAACGCAGTCTTGTTTAACCTCAGGCTTACTTATTGTGTGTAGTTGTTGGTAATGAGGACTCTCAGTTTAGTCTGCAGAGGATGTGTGAGTAGACCCTGAGGTACTGTACACCAGAGACGACAACTGAGAAGCAGAGCAGTGTGTATCTGCGTGCGTGTAGAGGGGTTTTAAAAGCTGCCACCCCAACTTCAGTTTCTCTCCGGTTGGGGAACATGGCGATGCTTAGGCCCTGTGACACATTCCTGAGGGAGGGGAACGCCTCTTATTAACCCCTCTTGCCCCCGCCTGCTGTGGGAAATGTCAGTGCCCTGCTGTAGGTGTGAAGGGCTGTGACTGAACTACGGCCGGAGCCAGTCGGTCATGAGCCTACTGAGCAGGTCTTGGCCACACTGCGTCACGTACAGTACAGTACCACGGGCGAGACGAATGCACACAGCGTTTAGAGAGAGAACTCATATTCACCTGTAAAGGCCACAGTGTCGAGACATGCAAGATATGCACACGAGAGAGATTGCCATGTCATCAATGATGACCAGGCTAATTTATGTTGAAGTACTTGGAAACAAGTCAATGTTTTCCAGTACACTCTGATGCACATTGACTGATAAAGAACAGTGTTTGTTGACCATGATTCGTTGTGGGTAAACAGAAGAGAAAACTCCTATTGGTTGATTAGATTGAGGAAATCAAACAAAATCAGCTCAAGAGGAAGTGAAATTAAACAGATGATTCGATAAGACTGCTGCTACAAACCAGAAAACCGACCGCCCTCCCTGGCTACCGAATCCTTGCCTCTTCATTTTCTTAGTGGGGGACAGAACAGCTTGATTGGGCCGAACTGCTGGCTGGCTCTCTCCCGCTCTCTGCCCTGGAATTGGTCTGCCTAGAATAGCATGGAGCAGATGCCTCCCCCCTTCAGTGTTATTTGGAGCCCAAGGGCAATGGAATCCCAGCACCTCTCCCAGGAGTGAGGGAGCAGAGCTCTGGTCCTCACCTTAGGAGAGAGGGTGGGGGTTGAACGGGGGCCGGGCATCAGCTGTCCAGATCACAAATCCAGAGATGAACGTGGCAGCCAGCCGCCCATATAGACATTACGGATATGGTCAAATACGCCAAAGGTGCGGGAAGGGAGGCGGGTGCTAGTGAGGCTAGCTAGCGAGACGGCTAACACCAGGGAAATGCCCCACAAATCCCTTTGACATGATTTGACATCATTTCGCCATCACTTCTTCCTTGGCTTTGAACTGAAGGGGAGGTCAGTACGTCTGAGGCGAACGTGTTGTGGGTTTCTCTCAGCAGCTGAACCATAACGGCAGAGAGGAGCTGTTCTTATGTGGGTTCTATTAATAGAGAGTAAAGGAGCAGCAGGACAGATGGTTGTGATGCGCAGCCAGAATGCCATGGGTATCCATCGCACTGCAACACTTAGTTGGTGATGGGGACTTACGGTCAGTTTGTGAGCAAAGACCGGATTGTCTACTGATAATGGAAAAAAAGGGCATTGACAACAAAAAAAGGGCATCATCAGAGGGTGATGAATAAAAGCCTTAAAGAGTATAATCCGTAATAGAAAAATGACCAATTGGACACTGAAGGATTAGAAGTGGGCGAGGGTGCCATAAAGAGCTCCCAGATAGCACTTACCTCTAGTGAACTTGTTGGGAAAGGAGAGACTGCAGATACAACGGACCGACTGCCAAGTGGCAGGGCATGTCTTCCACCACGAGGCCCATTGAAGGGACATAACAGGCAACACCGCTCTCTGGGAGTCTGTGTTTCATCCTCTGCTCAAAGCTGTGTCACAGCCCAGCAGGATACAGAGTAAAAACCAGCGTACGGGTCTGTTCAATACTCTGTAGCCTATTCTACTTGGTAGGGAATAGACAGGCGATTAGTCGGAGGGACCTTGGATTTCTAGTGTGTGGGGAGAGCGTGACGTTGCGAATGCGGTCCTCAGTGGCAGAGCACATTTATAAGGTCATCATGCTGAAGTGTGACACTATACTGACACAAAAGAAACAAAATAGCTAAATATGTAATAATCACCCGAAAAGAAAGCCAGAACTCAGAAGGTCTTGGAGTGGTAATGTAGCGTGCTTATTCCAGCACAAGCCCTGTCGTATTGCAGTCTATTGCAACAGCAAATGGACCACCTTCAGTGCTTCTCCAGGCCCTCCATTTTAACGACATCTCTCCTGCAATGACACCTTACTGTCAACTGCAATAACATGAACAGGGCCGCTAAAGCGACGCGGAGCCTCGCTCGAGACCCCTAAAGACGATTGCTTCGGTGGGCCATGATGATCTATGAAGCACCAAATGAGTACAGGGTGAAGCTCCTCAAATCCAAAAAGGTCTTATCTGGACCGCCCGCCGCAGGCACCTTAACACATGGCTGGGCCCGACCGGCAAGAAGTTGGTCAATGTGTTTACTAGAAGATGGATTTGAGAAATAATCCACTGCAGAGATTGGAGTCTTGGGAGGAGCGTGAGGGAGTTAAGGGAGTCAACTGGCCGTGCACTGATCTCTAAGGCCTGGTGTGGGCTTTTCTCAACATCTCTTCGTTGGCATAAAGGTGCGTTGGCATCTTGTGCTTTCTCTGCAAATAACTTGTTTGAAAGTATGATGAATGACACAAGAGTAGTGCTAAGCAGTTAGCACGCAAGGGCATAATACAGTACACAAACAGCACGCGGGCAAAGTTGAATTTAACATCCTAAAATTGGTGCCATCTCATATCCCTTTTATCCAACACTCTTGGAAATGGAAATGTTTTTGAAATGTGACCGAAGACATGACAGCGAGGTTGCAATCTGCGTCTGGCTTGCAGCAAACATCGTAGGCCGCACTTACCAAGAGTGTCACGTCGCCCTGCTTCACACACACAGACACCTTACAAACAAACAAACAAAAAGGCCATAGGAGCACTCAATTACAACATCTTGTTTTATTCTACACACTTGGCTGATTAACGGCTAAATCCGCAACAGCTTACATGTCCCCGTGAGGCTATACAAAACTACTTTGAAGAAAAGCAAAGAACGGATGTATAACGGACAAAATAGCAGTGTTTCCTTCCGTGGCTTTTGAGATCTAGCTATTAGCTCATCCGCTTTGCACTTGATATCAGAGTCTCTAGGGAAAGTTGTTGCCTATACTGAGCAAAAGTCCAAGCAGCTGATGGCCCTGGCTGATGTCAGGGTACAGGACACATAGCTGTCATGGGCAGGTCCAGATCATCTTACCCCAAATGGCACGGCAGCAGGATGAGCCAGGAAAGTAACACCAAGTCTCAAATGCACTGCTGTGTAAGTCTGATTTCCGATATCCATCTCTACTGCAACAGCTGGATGCCTGTTCCGGCCTGGGAAACAAGGTTTGCGTAACCTATGTTGGCACATTTTAATTGGAAACTCAAGCCAAGTCCCTATGCTATTTATATCAGGAGATTGACAGAGTTGGACGATACAAAAGATCCCGGAGACCGATTGTAAGCTTGTGCGCCGACATTTCAGGAGACGCATTATTGCTAAGCTATTACAGAGGAAGCAAATGTGACGTAAAATTATTGCTGAGCGATTAATCAAGATTTTTTTTGTGGGGGGTAATAGCTATTAAAACAACTAATTGCCCGATGTCAGTTCAATTACTAGAATTCCATTCAGGAATTTTGTGTGAGCCCAACGCACCATTTCTTTAGAGAGAAATCTAATCATTCATGACAGAAATGTTGGCCTGAAGGAGAGTTGTAGTTTGCATTAAGCAAATATTCAACCTAGTTCAGAGCAGAAACCTGGTAATTAACTATAATGACCATAATCAAATCTAATTTGATTTGAATTTTACTTGAATACATACAACCTTATCGTGAAACGCTTACTTAAGCTCTTAAACAACAATGCAGTTCAAGAAATAGTCAAGAACATCCATTGCACCTGTTCTTTCCGGTTTGGACAGAGACACTTTTACGCATGCTACGTTAGGTTAGATACACACGGAACGCATGAGAGAGGAATGTACACAACAACGAGAGGGATAGAGACCGTTTGTGAAAGTATGCCTCATCTACTTTGAAGAAGCAGAAAAATGATTTTGTCGGGCTAGCCTAGCTGAATAGGATGACTGAAGACCACCGAGATAACGTGGTCTGGCTGGCTGCTAATCCCTGAGCAGAGATGAGATGATGACTTTAAGGAATGAAAAATAATCAAGTCATAAAATAAAAAACGGACAATTTCAATATGTTATTATTTCATAGTTATTTACACTTTCTCTATTGACCTGACTGAAAATAAACCATTGTCTCTATGTTTTTGCAATTGAATGTCCATAATGATTGACTTTGGAAGTTCCATTAAAAAATATATTTTTACTGTCACTATTTCATAATGCATTTAATGTATAATCAAAATCGAAATCCATGATAATTTTTTAAATAATCAAACTACCTCATAAATCACTAAATCGCTCCGTACTATGGAACATATGATAATGTATTCAGTTTACTGAAGTTAATATACGTAGTTTTGTTAAAATAACTAAACTTTTCTGAAATTATCTCAGCAGCAACACTGTCGCATTAGAAATGACAGAATGTCTTGTGAAAGCTCCTGGGACTCTGAGGAATGAGCTCTCTTGAAAGCAGAAGCTCCGGGGACTTAAGTTCTAACGTCCCATAAAGACCAGAGAAATACCAGCAATTCCATTCACTGCAGCCAGCTGCTGCCTCCACAGTAGAGTCTGATGGAGTCTGCATGGCACACCAGCAAGAGCAGCCCCACAACTGGGCATGGGGGACCTAGCTACGGTTTGGTTTGGTCTACTGAGATAAAGTTCTTGCAGAAGGCAGCCAGTGGCAAAGTTTAGACTGTTTTTCAGTTCGGGGCCTGGAACTCTCTCCTCGCAGTTTGTACCATTTTAACACGGCGACAAAGACGCAAAAACCAAAGAAACTTGTTCTTGAACACGACCCACTAAAGAACAAAAGGGGAAGCCTGTAAGGGCCCATTTTGTCTTTTCAAAGTTAATCTTACTTGGGGACTGTGTGCAAATGAATGATAGAAGGCCTGTATTCTGCAGTGTTTTAGTCAGTGGGAGAGAGTGAAAGAGGTAGAGAGGGAAGGCAAAGATCCCCTGATGTGGAGGAGTGGTTGGCATGCCGAGGGCACTGCTCTGCTTTTGGAGGGGGAAACTGCACTCTCGCAACGGGAAGCCAGGGATTAAGCTCGACCGGCAACAGTGCCGTAATCCTACATATTTTTATTTTTTATATATAAACCAATTACTATCCGGAGGCTGCCAGAGGTGGGGGCTTAACTAACTTTTTTCTTCCCGTGTTCGGTTCCCTGTGCCAGGGGTGTCTCGTTTCATGCTCCCCTGGAGGCCTAGGTCTGGTTGGTACCAAAAGGTGTATTTCACCCTCGGCTCAATCGATTAAATCCTAATTAGCGTCAAGGCTGAAGTTCCCTAGCAGTTGTAGAAAACAGGGCATAGAGCATTCCTTACTAAAGGAAAGGGAGGTAAGGAATGAAGGGAGGGATGAACTAGAAAGAGGGAGGGAGAGAATGAGAGAACACAGAAGGTACCCAGTGGGACACCTTACTTAGTCATAACACCCTCAACACCATTTTACAGCCCACAACAGTACAAATGAACACCTGTTGGAAGGAGGTCAAGACATTCTGCTTTCATGAAGTTCTTGGGGAGAATCACCTCACAAACAGCCTTTTAAAGGGCTATAGTACCGGGTCCAAAACAACCACTGAGTTTAACAGGTTAAAGGGCTATAGTACCGGGTCCAAAACAACCACTGAGTTTAACAGGTTAAAGGGCTAGAGTACTGGGTACAAAACAACCACTGAGTTTAACAGGTTAAAGGGCTAGAGTACCGGGTCCAAACCAACCACTGAGTTTAACAGGTTAAAGGGCTAGAGTACCGGGTCCAAAACAACCACTGAGTTTAACAGGTTAAAGGGCTAGAGTACCGGGTCCAAAACAACCACTGAGTTTAACAGGTTAAAGGGCTAGAGTACCGGGTCCAAAACAACCACTGAGTTTAACAGGTTAAAGGGCTAGAGTACCGGGTCCAAAACAACCACTGAGTTTAACAGGTTAAAGGGCTAGAGTACCGGGTCCAAAACAACCACTGAGTTTAACAGGTTAAAGGGCTAGAGTACCGGGTCCAAAACAACCACTGAGTTTAACAGGTTAAAGGGCTAGAGTACCGGGTCCAAAACAACCACTGAGTTTAACAGGTTAAAGGGCTAGAGTACCGGGTCCAAAACAACCACTGAGTTTAACAGGTTAAAGGGCTACAGTACCGGGTCCAAAACAACCACTGAGTTTAACAGGTTAAAGGGCTAGAGTACCGGGTACAAAACAACCACTGAGTTTAACAGGTTAAAGGGCTAGAGCCATCGTATGCCTGGACAGTTGCTCATCCCTGCTTTGTGATGTGTGCGTTGACTGTGAACCTAGTTTGTCCTCCCTTTTTGTTAGACATGCGGTTTAACAGTCGGTTTTACCTTGTAGAAAATGATTATGGTGATTATTATGAGTGCCACTTGAATCCCATTGGACAGTGAGCGATACACTTACAAAGAGAAACATCTTTAATTCTGACTCTGTGGCCAGGAAAGACGAAGCATAGTGGATATTATCCTACCTAGCCACCCCCTTAGATCCCTCAGCTTTTGAACCTGCAGCTAGCGCGTAAACAGCGCTAATGAAGGACAAATTACCATCCTGATCCCTTTGTCTCTGAGCTGTTTTACCCAGTGGCTGGCTTTGATCTCAGACAGAAGAAAGAGAGAGAGGGGGAAAGCAAGAGACAGGGGGAGAAAGATAGATGGAGCGGGCAGGGAGAGGGGGGCAGGGAGAGAGAGCGAGCGAGCGGGAGAGCGAGCGAGAGGGGCCAGGGCGAGAGAGCGAGCGAGAGGGGCCAGGGCGAGAGAGCGAGCGAGAGGGGCCAGGGCGAGAGAGCGAGCGAGAGGGGCCAGGGCGAGAGAGCGAGCGAGAGGGCAGGGAGAGAGAGCGAGCGCGTGGGGGAAGGGAGGAAGAGCGAGAGGGCGAGCATGAGAGGGGGGGGGCAAGCGCGAGGGAGGGGGCGAGCGAGCGCGAGGGGAGAGAGTGAGCGCGAGGGCTGCAGTCTCCTCAGTCACCATTTTAGCTGTGTCCTCTCCTCATTCTCTCCATCCTTCACTCTGTCCCTCAACTCCCTCTGTGAAAGCCGTAGAAGCGGAGGTGTAAAGAGGACAATTTTATTCTCTCAATTCTTTCATGTCCTCTCCCATCCTTCCCTCAGCAACCCCTATGAAAAGAGCCCTTTGTCTGAGCTCCAAGGCATTTTTACTATGATGTAGCCAACACCCAAACATTGAGGTGCCAGTCTAATTTGACAAGAAAATACCAATGCTGTTAGCTATAGTCAATTCAATTCCCCCAAGTGATTAAGTTTTTTTAAGGGTTCACATCAGTATAATGTCACAAAAGTGCAAATTGCCCATCAAGGGCTGCCAACATTTCCCACGTCACAGACAGGGGGTACTGCCAACATTTCCCACGTCACAGACAGGGGGTACAAAAGCTGTGGTACGTCTGATTCCTAACAGGGGAACAACTACAAGAAAGGTAGCGTGGGCCGCAATTCAATTTGGCAGGATATGAGCAGTCATAGTCTTGGTCAGCCTTTCACAAGTGTGCACCTTCTCCACTTGTTGCCGCAGTGCGCCACAACACATATGTATAAAGTACGTGCAAGGATGCTGGGCTGGTAAGAGCGTGGCGTAGACGGTGCATAAACAGACCGGGTTCTGAGAACGGAAGCCGGTTTAGCTGCAGGATATGCTTGCCTGAACACGACAAAAGTCATTTTCCTATGCCCATTTTGTCCCCGAAACATTAGAACAACCTAATATAGGTTGCTGAGCATAAGGAGTAAAGCCGCAGGCCAGTTGTCGAGGTGTAACGTTCCATCGTGTCCGATACCATTGAACTGTCCTGGCCGCCACTGGCCCCCCTCCTATCTAGCAGCACCTCTCCCATTAATCGGATGACATCACCGAAACACGTCAGCAATAAAAGACGACTGAAGGGAGAGGACATCCAGAGCCTGTGTCTTTTATGCACTTGTCCCTGTAAAACGTTCAACTTCATGTTCTTGAAACATCGACAACCAATATTTCCTTGAACTACAGAAGCTGCCAGGTGTTTATCTCTGCGATCAATACATTTGGTCACCATCTCCTAAACATAATCTATAAATAGAGAGATACCATGCAGCCTTTTTAAGGTCACATGTAGGAGTCCTGAACGGCTCTTTGGGCGAGGCTGCCCGAACACATGACTGCGTCAACAAGTCCATTGTTGCGCCCAGCAGTCTACCCACAACACACGGTAGCATAAAACCGTGTTTTAGAGAGACATCGAATACCTAAATACAAATAAATTGGTTGAAAGCTATTTTTTACTGAAGTAGACACATGATTAAGGATTGGTAGTGTGCATTTGTTAGCATTACAGAACATGGTATAATGTAATTGTGACAAAGCCCTTAGTAAAAAGTCCTTGGGGAATAGAGTATTCTACCAAACTGACAAGCTATTGCTTATCATTCACGTGTTGGCAATATAGTTTTCATATTATGAAACGCTTTGTCAAGAATAAAACCTGTCACTGCATTTACGGTCAAGGACAAGTGCCAACACTGACTATCGCTTTTATCTTTCCATCTTGATTAAACGAAACAAGACACAACAGTACAGGTAACAAAAGACTGTTTGTTGACTGAAGTGGGAAGAGATGTAGTAGGTTGGGGGGGGGTTAATCCTAACCAGATACAGTGTTTATATCCATGTTGAGAAGGCTTGTGGGTCAGAGGTCAGAATTATTTTTGAGACTGCCTCCACGGTGGACAAAATACAACCCTGGGAAGAAAGACTCTTGTTGAACATTTCAAAAACAAAAGAAGTCACCAGAGCAGAAACAAAAAGAGGAAAACAAACAACCTCTGACAGATGGAGACAAAAACTGTCACCTTGATTAACTACAAACACAAAAACAGAGAGACTGACAATGTGCAATTCAACAGAAGAGGAAACGGGGAAGAGACCTTGACGCTAAAACAGAATCACAGTTGCACTAGTCCGCAGACAGTTTTGCTTCCGTCAGTCCCGTCTCACAGATGAGCCAGCAGGGTGCGGAGTGAACCCTTGACATTTTATGTGGGTGACAGGCGAGATTCCTCACTCATGTCGGTAAGCATCTGGCCTACCCCAACCCCCCTTAACACACCTTGGGCCCAAGCCCGGCAGCACTCACCCGTCTGCGACAGAAGGGCAGCCCCTGAGTGATGATGTTGATGCTGAAGAGCCGGAGCACTTTCTGCGGGGGCAGTGGAGGCTCCTTAGCCACCTTGACCACCACTTTTGGGTCTGCCACTATGTCCAGGGCCAGGCTCTCCGGTGTTGCCAGGGGGGCCTTCTCTTTCCCAGAGGCCTTGGGCATCTTCTTTCGGGATCTGGAAGATGTGAAAAGGGGTATGGGGCAATGCCTCAGCATTGCAAGAACTGGGACTAGTCGGTCATATCCCAGAGGGGAAATCAGGGGTGGGTCGGCTCAGGGAGCAGGTTGTTGTACGAGTGGCCGGGGGATTTGGACTCTTCTCTCTGGAGCTCTTGAAAACACAAATACAACCCTCACAGTACGCTGTTGATGCTGGTCTGTCCACTCCGAGCTCGCTCCCCAGCTCATCACCCCCCTTTAAAATATCTCAGAGCGTGACGTCACCGCTGAGGTCCCTGCCAGGCAGAGCAGCTGTCTGCCATGCCTCAGGATAGGCCACGCCCCCTCAGAACAACGAGTCACTGTGGAATCCGGCTCCCTGACCCCCTGGGGAGCAATGTGTTTCACCGGTCGTCCAAAAGTGCAGTTATGAGGAAGCTCAATGGGGTGACGTGCAATCCCCCTAGACCAGACACCCTGCTGTCCTGTCTGCTCCTCCCTGACTTACCACTGTAATCAGCTGCTTTGACATGGTCTCTTAACGCAGTGGTTCCCAAACTTCAGTTGGGCTTTCAACTTACTCTTGAAAGGTGCGATAGTAGAATGCACAAGGTGACATTTCTAAATTGGGTAGTGCATCAGCAGTTCCTCTTGTCATGTCAGTCATTACATACCTTAGAGAACTATTTACAATTGGTCAGAAATGTCCAGATCAGCTGGTCCGTGTCAGGTAACTTTTTTTGGGGGGGGACAATGTTACAGTATTGCAGTGGGACATGACACCTGTCATAAGTGACAGTTCAAGTGTGAGGAACACTTAGGCCCATGTATATGAATGCCTGATGCCGTCGACGACATCAAATCTAAAGTGAGGGTTAACAGAAACTCAACTCTTCCGTGCTGCCGGCCAGGGAATTATGGCATCATAGTAACCTTGACTATGATGCTGAGGCGGATGAAGGATATTTAGGGCTGCCGTTCAACACAGCAGACAGATGTCGGAATGTGTGACATGGCCACTTCATCGAGGCTTTAGGTGACCTGCTGGAGTCAGGATGGATAGGCTTTAGGCCTACAGCAGACACTCTGATGATGGCGTAACTGCGGAAACGTTACCCTGTCCGCCAGAAAAGAAGAAAGGTGAAATGTGTGTATGTGTTTTTTTTAAATAAACTTTTTGGAGAGCCGCCGTTTCCCAAATGTTTCTTGAACTTGAGATTTCATTTGAAGGTTTAAATCTCCCTTAGAAGAGCAGGAGAAGTTCTCCAACTTTTTTTAATTGCCTCCACTTCTACTTCATCTGGGACGATGTATTCCACAGAATGTGCTGCTGCATGCCGGCTAGGACATTTCTCAATATAGTGTGTCAACCTATTGGGAATAGACGCCATTACCATACCCACATAGGTCACACATCTCAGCGCGTGGACCTTCCTCAAATTCTAATCAAAAGGCTGGAGAAAAGAAGGCTGGAGAAATAAATAATTGCTATGGGAAAATGTAACTACAGAAGAAGAAATCAGTCTGGATCAGTGGGGATGACAGAGTCTTCACAACTCAGCAGAACTGACTGACAACAAAGAATGCTGACCCCCCTCCCCTACGCTGCCCTTCCCTTATCAATAAAGATGGAATGAAAAACAAAGAGGAGAGGCCTCTTCTTTGTGTGTTGCTTCTGGATGTTGGCAGGCAACTGAATAATTCATAAATACACTCCCCGCTGTATGAGTGTGTGATTCTAGTCTGAATGCGGAGTTAGCAGCATTAGTACCTTTCCCACTGAGGTTTAGTGTAAACAGTCAAGAGTGCAGACACATGGATACAAGCAAGGCAGGCCCATCGGTGATAAAGGTGAACACAGAGACACCAGCAAACCTGCACGTTTCCGAACACACCCTGAATAGGCCACAGCAATGTATCTCCCATGTCTATATTCTGGCTACATTTTTTTGGGCTAATCTCCGACTACCAAGCTATGTGCCATGGACCCACTCCCGAGGCTTATGTCTGTTAACATGATAGGCCCAAGGTAAACGGTAGGAATGGCAGCCATGAGGGATTTAACCTTGGGTCCTGGGGAATTCAAGCCCAAAGCCTTCGGTTTGAGGGAATCTCTTATCCTGAATGCCATGCAGTTTAAAACAGCCTGTTAACTTCCAAGACTTGAGGAGATTTAGAGGTCAGGGTTTAAGGTAGAACAGGGGGGATGGGAGATCAACTGAGCGGTACTAGAAAAAAAGGTTCATGGTTGTGGTTACAGTTAAAGTGGACGCCAATATGCTAACTCCGGTGGGCTATATTAGCCTATAGGATCTTAACCTACGGTCTGATCTTAGTTACTCAGCACACTTACAAATGTTTCTGACCATAACAGCCAATGCTGCTAAGACTGGGACCTATATTACTGAAACTAAAACTCCAAGAACAAGTACAAATATGTCTTAAAAACTGAGTCAATGTATTGGTGGATGTTAGCCTGTGACTTAAAGATGGAATCCGCAGCAGGGGGACACAGTGGTACTGTCCGCCCCCACCACCGTTGCCGTTTTTGTCGCCGAGCTGAGAAGCGTGGCGCAGCACGGTCAACAGCAGTACATATTGTCCTTCTATAGCACATGCAAGGACTTACAGGGAGGGGGGAAAGGGTGCTGTTTGCAGTACATATTGTCCTTCTATAGCACATGCAAGGACTTACAGGGAGGGGGGAAAAGGTGCTGTTTGCAGTACATATTGTCCTTATATAGCACATGCAAGGACTTACAGGGAGGGGGGAAAAGGTGCTGTTTGCAGTACATATTGTCCTTATATAGCACATGCAAGGACTTACAGGGGGAGGGGGGAAAGGGTGCTGTTTGCAGTACATATTGTCCTTCTATAGCACATGCAAGGACTTACAGGGAGGGGGAAAGGGTGCTGTTTGCAGTACATATTGTCCTTCTATAGCACATGCAAGGACTTACAGGGAGGGGGAAAGGGTGCTGTTTGCAGTACATATTGTCCTTCTATAGCACATGCAAGGACTTACAGGGAGGGGGAAAGGGTGCTGTTTGCAGTACATATTGTCCTTCTATAGCACATGCAAGGACTTACAGGGGGGGGAAAGGGTGCTGCTTGCAGTACATATTGTCCTTCTATAGCACATGCAAGGACTTACAGGGAGGGGGGAAAGGGTGCTGCTTGCAGTACATATTGTCCTTCTATAGCACATGCAAGGACTTACAGGGAGGGGGAAAGGGTGCTGTTTGCAGTACATATTGTCCTTCTATAGCACATGCAAGGACTTACAGGGAGGGGGAAAGGGTGCTGTTTGCAGTACATATTGTCCTTCTATAGCACATGCAAGGACTTACAGGGAGGGGGAAAAGGTGCTGTTTGCAGTACATATTGTCCTTCTATAGCACATGCAAGGACTTACAGGGAGGGGGGAAAGGGTGCTGTTTGCAGTACATATTGTCCTTCTATAGCACATGCAAGGACTTACAGGGAGGGGGGAAAAGGTGCTGTTTGCAGTACCTTTTTTGTTGTTGTAATATCCCAAATGGACATGGCTGTTTCACCATTGCTTAAAGCATCAGGCCAACTTGTGTTTTAGAAGACATAAGACTAAGCATGCTTACAAAACCATTGAAATAGGAAACAAATACGGTACATCAGACTATTCAAAAAACAGGAACCTGTTTACGCGTAACCATAGCAACACATTCCCTTATTCGCACATGTGGAAGGCTCTGACAGCCAAATCAGACAAAGCATAACGAGGCTCTTCTGGCCTGGGCTTGTATGGGGACTGGGTATGATGGATCGCTGGGAAGGCTTAGCTCAAACCGGACCACACACAGACCGTTTCCTCGCTGTTTACATTATAACACACTTGCAGTCACACCTCCCTTGCAACAGTGAGTGATTAGCCATACCAATCTATACAACACATGCTAGAACACAAAGTTGATGAATGAGTAATCACACACACGCTTTTCACTACACTCGCAATAACATCTGCTTACCATGTGTATGTGACCAATAAAATTGGACTTGATTCGATTTTGAATGAGTAGTTCAGCCCCTTGAACAGCGACAGCCTGCCACTGTGTACAAGTGTGGGTTGAGGTTCCTTCCTGTTAACATTAGCATCCTCCGCTGGGCATAAACACCAGCCGACAGCCAGCGATTACGGTCGCAGAAGCTATAACCCTATAAACAATAGCATTGAAGATACAGGCAAACCTTAAAATGACTTTCACATGGACCGGACGCCAGAGTAGAGAGAGAGAGATACCTAGTCATTTGGTACAACAATGCATTCAACCAAGAACATTCTACACAGTATTTGAAAAAGAGTTTGGCCTAGAGAAAATAACATCCACAGAGGATTAAGAATAACACTTCTGGTTGGTGATTGATTAGTTCCTAAGAAAACCAGCTGGAGTTTAAATAGACACTGTTGAGACATAGGGCTGTGTTCAGCTCTGCAGAGGCACAGGCCCATTTCCATATCCTAATTGTTAGACATTGTATTGCTTCAAAATCTGAAAACGTCCATGGAGGTAAGTCAAAAAGCCAACAGCTATTTAGCAGAATGAAGACGAGTAGCAGAGCTTCCTGTTGCACTACTGGCCTGGGAGCAGCAATGTGTCAACTCTGTCAAGTGTTTTAAACCTGCCTCCAGTCTTTCCAATAGGAATCCAGACCTTCTCTCCCACACTCAGTATATATATACACACACACACACTAAAGGCGCAACAGAAAGCTCATTTGAGAGAAGAATAACTAGCTTAAGATCATAAGAATTGCAAGCAGCCATTAATCTTTAATGTCTAGGGCTGCTTGTGTGAGAAATAGTCCTTAAAACACATTTCTCCAAGGACAAACAAATTACAAATTGGCTTGGTCCAGGCACGTGTGTGTGTGTGTGTGTGTGTGTGTGTGTGTGTGTGTGTGTGTGTATGTGTATATATATACATATATACATATATATACATACATAGTACACATACATACATACATACATTGCTCAAAAAATTAAGAGAACACTAAAATAACACATCCTAGATCTGAATGAATGAAATATTCTTATTAAATACTTTTTTCTTTACATAGTTGAATGTGCTGACAACAAAATCACACAAAACATTATCAATGGAAATCAAATTTATCAACCCATGGGAGGTTTGGATTTGGAGTCACACTCAAAATTAAAGTGGAAAACCACACTACAGGCCGATCCAACTCTGATGTAATGTCCTTAAAACAAGTCAAAATGAGGCTCAGTAGTGTGTGTGGCCTCCACGTGCCTGTATGACCTCCCTACAACGCCTGGGCATGCTCCTGATGAGGTGGCAGATGGTCTCCTGAGGGATCTCTTCCCAGACCTGAACTAAAGCATCCGCCAACTCCTGGACAGTCTGTGGTGCAACGTGGCGTTGGTGGATGGAGCGAGACGTGATGTCCCAGATGTGCTCAATTGGATTCAGGTCTGGGGAACGGGCGGGCCAGTCCATAGCATCAATGCCTTCCTCTTGCAGGAACTGCAGACACACTCCAGCCACATGAGGTCTAGCATTGTCTTGCATTAGGAGGAACCCAGGGCCAACCGCACCAGCATATGGTCTCACAAGGGGTCTGAGGATCTCATCTCGGTACCTAATGGCAGTTAGGCTACCTCTGGCGAGCACATGGAGGGCTGTGCGGCCCCCCAAAGAAATGCCACCCCACACCATGACTGACCTACTGCCAAACCAGTCATGCTGGAGGATGTTGCAGGCAGCAGAACGTTCTCCACGGCGTCTCCAGACTGTCACATGTGCTCAGTGTCGAACCTGCTTTCATCTGTGGAGAGCACAGTGCGCCAGTGGCGAATTTGCCAATCTTGGTGTTCTCTGGCAAATGCCAAACGTCCTGCACGGTGTTGGGCTGTAAGCACAACCCCCACCTGCGGACGTCGGGCCCTCATACCACCCTCATGGAGTCTGTTTCTGACCGTTTGAGCAGACACATGCACATTTGTGGCCTGCTGGAGGTAATTTTGCAGGGCTCTGGCAATGCTCCTCCTTGCACAAAGGCGGAGGTAGCGGTCCTGCTGCTGGGTTGTTGCCCTCCTACGGCCTCCTCCACGTCTCCTGATGTACTGGCCTGTCTCCTGGTAGCGCCTCCATGCTCTGGACACTACGCTGACAGACACAGCAAACCTTCTTGCCACAGCTGGCATTGATGTGCCATCCTGGATGAGCTGCACTACCTGAGCCACTTGTGTGGGTTGTAGACTCCGTCTCATGCTACCACTAGAGTGAAAGCACCGCCAGCATTCAAAAGTGACCAAAACATCAGCCAGGAAGCATAGGAACTGAGAAGTGGTCTGTGGTCACTACCTGCAGAACCACTCCTTTATTGGGGGTGTCTTGCTAAATGCCTATAATTTCCACCTGTTGTCTATTCCATTTGCACAATAGCATGTGAAATGTATTGTCAATCAGTGTTGCTTCTTAAGTGGACAGTTTGATTTCACAGAAGTGTGATTGACTTGGAGTTACATTGTGTTGTTTAAGTGTTCCCTTTATTTTTTTGAGCAGTGTACACACACACACACACACACACACACACACACAATCCCGAATGGCCATAAAGTACAATGGAAAGTTAGGATGTGTGTTCTAAAAACGCGGTGCTCAACGAGGCGGACGTCCCCTAAAATAAGGGCACTGTGGCTTTGCCACTGGGGCCTAATAATTGCCCCAATGCTCCATCCTGACGCAGAGGCCTGGGGCCAGACAGTTGTCAACAGAGAGACATTCCAACCTAATCCCGGGTGGCGAGTGTCATAAAGCTGTGCCGCTTATCAGTCAAGCCAGGTGGCGAGCAACCGAGGCTCTGCTGCTACAGGGGTGAGGCGGGCGGCAGGGGAAATGCCACAGTCAATTTGCGTAGATGGAAATGGTTGAGGGAGGTAGGGACGAGAGGACGTGTGCGCGGGGGCAGTGTGTTCATTGAGCCAAACGTTTATCCATGTTACTCAGTGATCCCAACTGTTTGGCTCCACTCTACTTCTCGACATGTTGTGTCTGGAGTCTGCCTACGAGCTGCCACAACTACAGAGGGTTGAGAGGTATGGCCCAGAGTAGGAGGTGTGTGTGTGTGTGTGTGTGTGTTTTCCGCCAATTTAATGAGTACCTTTGCATTCACCACACAGTGTTTGAGATGAGGTCGTTTAAAAGCTGGGATTGAGTTCATGCTTCCTCTTTAATGAAGAGGTTGTCAGTGAAATAAACACATCTACTGTAGGCCTACACCAGACAGTAGAATTCATCCAGGCTCTCATCAAGTCCCCAGCCGTCGACCCTCATCGTATCCACACAGTCGACCTCTCCCAGTACCTCCGTCCCCCTGCATTGTGCACCAGAGTGGCTCTGTGTCTCAGAGGCTCTGACGCTACCCCAGAGGAGCAGACAGGGTAGGCCCACACACACACACGGAGACACACACACACACACACGGCTGAATGAGGCTGTCCAGTGACAGTGGGTAGCAAATGGGAAATAGATGATTTGTGTGTAAAGCCTGGGGTGCTGCTCTGGCGGCACAGCTGCAGCAGACAGTCTGAGCCTATGGAACCCCACAGCCAGAGCATTGCCTCCCTCTGGTGGACAGTGTTGGAACTTATTCTGAGCTGCTTTTTATGCTGTTTTATTAGGCTCCATTGAAATCCAAGTTTATTTGTGGCGTACACAGATTAGCAGATGTTGAAACGGATGTTAATTCAGGCGCAGTGAAATGCTTTGTGACCGTGTAATACCATCTTTAGAGAGATTTCAGCACAGGAAGCTTGATCCTCAGTCATTCTTTCCCTGAGACTCCCTCTAAGGGGGGTTGGATGAAATAGACTGGCACTAGGGTGGAATCATGAGAGTCGCATAGCAATAGTTACCAGGGTCAGGATTTTTATTAAAACATCCAACCAGCGTGGGAGGGAGGGAGACATGGAGCAGGCTGCCTGTCACCTACAGACCACACAGCCATCAGCAGCCAGGGCAGTTGTCATAGAGACCTGGTGCCATAGCCAATCATCCTTCCCTCCCTCCCACACCACAGTAGGGGTCCAGATACAGTGGTGTGCAACACACGAGCTAGGTCCAATGATTCAAGTCTAGTCAGTGACGTGCAAAAATTCAACCTCCGTTATTATTGCACGTTGTAGCTAGCTCACAATGCCCTCTCATGATGGGTTCAATTAACGTGAGGCGGCAGGAGATTGTCTGCCATCTCCATGTGTCCAGACCGGCCAGGTTTCCATGAGAGCTAGCGTAAGATTGCGTCGGCGAGGGCTGAGGCGCAGCGGTGCCAGCAGCAGGCGAGTTGGACGGGAGTTCAGCTGCATTTGCCTTGGCGTGGGCGGACGGGTGCACGTGACCTTTTGCGGCTCAGCTCTGCCGGGTCTCGTCTCTGACGGGCAGCCGGCGTGTTGGAAAACACCACCTACACCACGACTGGCTGGCTTCTCAGAGTTAATTCCACATAACAGGTGGGATAGAGGGAGGACATAGCGGAGCCACCTCTGTCACAGAAGTCAGGCAGACCTGAGTTTACAGAGCTGTTCAGGGGTACACTTGTTCATTTCCTGTACCGCCGTATGCATATCCCTTGACATTTACCAATATGATTGGATGCTAAAATGGACTTCAGCTCACACGCTCGCAGATGTCTGCATGCAAGCAGGCAGACTTCTGTGAGTAAGCGTGTGGGCTGAAGTGTCCAAAATGTGCAAGTACAGACAGTCAGTGTGTTCCTGTGGCCTTGGCGGTGGCAGGACAGGCCGACAGACTAATGTCTCTCCCAAGGTCAAGAAGGAAAGCCATGGCTGAGCTGCGGCAGAGTGCAGCCCTGTCCTGGAGATGGCAGACCAACTCCAACTGTTCTCCACAGAGCATAACAAGGAGCCCACTGAGTCTCCTGTAATGAGGTGGCCCAAAGAGACACATGACAGGAAAGGGAGGGAGAGCGGGATGGAACGAGAGAGAAAAGGGCCCAGTTTTGTCCAGACTTCATAAGTCCCATAGTTTTACAAAAGCACAGTAGCAAAGCACAGATAGATAAGAGCATACTGTGGAACTAGTCAATGTCACTACTGCTACACTACCAACACAAAGCTGAGGCTATGGAACCCTGACCTGTTCACCGAATTTGCTACCTTGTCCCGGACCTGCTGTTTCCCACTACCTCTCGAACGCTTCCCGAAGTCTGAATGCCCGGCTACGAAAAGCCAACTGACATTTACTCCCGAGGTAGCCGATGACATCAAAAGTTTAAAAACAGTGATTTTCATACCCTCTCGTGGGGTAGAAACTAGCTTTTAAGATCAACTGCCTTGTACTTTTAATCCTACCCTGTGGAAGAGAAGCATTATTTAGGACCCATTTTCTTTTTAACCACCCGTCATAGAAAGGCTCGGTCTTCACATTATGTAGACACTAGTTTGGTGCTGGAGACAATGAACCGGAGGTGAAAAGTGGCTAATTAATTGCTCTTTAAGCAATGTAATGTTCTGAGAGTACCTGAACACCCCCGTGGAGGCTGTGTTGGCCCTGTTACCTGGCAACCTGTTGGGAAGAACTAGGAGAGATAAAAGGGAGGAAGAGATGGAGGGATGGGCGATTGAGAATGACTCGATGCAATGAGTTGTCGCAACGCCGACAAAAACCATGCCATCTATCTAGGGCTAGCACTTTTAGCTGGATATCCAGGCCTCTGTAGCCTGGGGTGAAAAACACACACGAGGACACAGGAGCCATCTTGTTGCGATCCATAGCGTAGGACTGATGGACGAGGCAACCAGCATTGACATTCTCCTCAGGCCTGGCTAGAGCTGACCTGCTTTGTTAGATCAAACAAACAGGAAAAACATTAGTATTTAGCCTAACAAGGTTCCAGTTCTCCCCAAAAACATAATTTACTGCCAAAAATCCATCCATAAACCAGCATTTGAACACAGAGCTCCACTGCATACAGGATAACAGAGATTAGAATGGAGTGAGCATTCAGCTTCCATGAGGCATAGACTGCATACAGGATAACAGAGATTAGAATGGAGTGAGCATTCAGCTTCCATGAGGGATAGACTGCATACAGGATAACAGAGATTAGAAGGGAGTGAGCATTCAGCTTCCATGAGGGATAGACTGCATACAGGATAACAGAGATTAGAATGGAGTGAGCATTCAGCTTCCATGAGGGATAGACTGCATACAGGATAACAGAGATTAGAATGGAGTGAGCATTCAGCTTCCATGAGGGATAGACTGCATACAGGATAACAGAGATTAGAAGGGAGTGAGCATTCAGCTTCCATGAGGGATAGACTGCATACAGGATAACAGAGATTAGAATGGAGTGAGCATTCAGCTTCCATGAGGGATAGACTGCATACAGGATAACAGAGATTAGAATGGAGTGAGCATTCAGCTTCCATGAGGCATAGACTGCATACAGGATAACAGAGATTAGAATGGAGTGAGCATTCAGCTTCCATGAGGCATAGACTGCATACAGGATAACAGAGATTAGAATGGAGTGAGCATTCAGCTTCCATGAGGCATAGACTGCATACAGGATAACAGAGATTAGAATGGAGTGAGCATTCAGCTTCCATGAGGCATAGACTGCATACAGGATAACAGAGATTAAAATGGAGTGAGCATTCAGCTTCCATGAGGCATAGACTGCATACAGGATAACAGAGATTAGAATGGAGTGAGCATTCAGCTTCCATGAGGGATAGACTGCATACAGGATAACAGAGATTAGAATGGAGTGAGCATTCAGCTTCCATGAGGCATAGACTGCATACAGGATAACAGAGATTAGAATGGAGTGAGCATTCAGCTTCCATGAGGCATAGACTGCATACAGGATAACAGAGATTAGAATGGAGTGAGCATTCAGCTTCCATGAGGCATAGACTGCATACAGGATAACAGAGATTAGAATGGAGTGAGCATTCAGCTTCCATGAGGGATAGACTGCATACAGGATAACAGAGATTAGAATGGAGTGAGCATTCAGCTTCCATGAGGGATAGACTGCATACAGGATAACAGAGATTAAAATGGAGTGAGCATTCATCTTCCATGAGGCATAGACTGCATACAGGATAACAGAGATTAGAATGGAGTGAGCATTCAGCTTCCATGAGGGATAGACTGCATACAGGATAACAGAGATTAGAATGGAGTGAGCATTCAGCTTCCATGAGGGATAGACTGCATACAGGATAACAGAGATTAGAATGGAGTGAGCATTCAGCTTCCATGAGGCATAGACTGCATACAGGATAACAGAGATTAGAATGGAGTGAGCATTCAGCTTCCATGAGGGATAGACTGCATACAGGATAACAGAGATTAGAATGGAGTGAGCATTCAGCTTCCATGAGGCATAGACTGCATACAGGATAACAGAGATTAGAATGGAGTGAGCATTCAGCTTCCATGAGGGATAGACTGCATACAGGATAACAGAGATTAGAATGGAGTGAGCATTCAGCTTCCATGAGGGATAGACTGCATACAGGATAACAGAGATTAGAATGGAGTGAGCATTCAGCTTCCATGAGGGATAGACTGCTCATTAACTCTCCAGAGAGAAGGCGAAGTTATGGGTGAACTCTAAAGACCGACAACCAGTGTTCATCACACCAAGTCAATGCTACATTACGCTAGTCGTCGACTAGTAAGCCAAATAATATTGTCTGGATTTAACTTTCAACTCCTAAGTATAACTGTCTGAAACGTTTTTCATGCTCTTATTTCCAGACTTAGCCTAAAGCTACAAACAAGGTTTCTATGGACACCAGTTGAAAAGCCCGCTCCATTTAAAACAATTCAGAGTGACTTCTCATTAATGAGAGAGACAAATGTTATTTTCTTAAGTTTGAGGTAGAAACTTCTAATGAATTAGACCCATTGAGTTTATTAAACACTGAAAATGGGAGACCAAAAACAAATCCAAGTTTTTCCTCTGATCCTCTATTCCTAGCAGGCTTGGATCAACACGCTGGCATTCCGGAGACAGCTGGGACGGTTCCCTGCTGAGTGTGTGGATGCTTTTGAGTAGGCTACATTACCGTCCATAGAATCAGTAGAGGAGGTGTGTGGAGGCTATTCTGTTTGAAGGACGCGTGTGCAGAGCTCCAACCAGGCGACGCAGAGCTCCAACCAGGCGACGCAGAGCTCCAACCAGGCGACGCAGAGCTCCAACCAGGCGACGCAGAGCTCCAACCAGGCGACGCAGAGCTCCAACCAGGCGACGCAGAGCTCCAACCAGGCGACGCAGAGCTCCAACGTGACAGCAAAACAACAACCTTGGCTGCGTAGCCTTGAAGCCAGCAGGGGCCCCGGCTCAGGAGAATAGCCGTGCATCATCTCCAGTAAAAGGGCATAGTTAATTAGGCCGGTATCAAATATTCAAACACCATGTCTGTGAAGTGCCTGCTCCGGGCAGCACAGTACAACCAACAGATGGGGCAGAGGGAGGGGGTACAACTCTGCTGGTCTCAGCCCAGGCTGGCCTCCCCTCACCTGGGGAGCAGACAGGAATATGACCCAGCCCCCCTCCAGAGAACCATGGGGCAACTACAGGGGGAAAAAGCAATGGGGAGCGATTCACTGTCGGATGTTCCGATTGATTGAAGCCACCAGACTTGATTTCTATGATCAGTGCAAGTGGGATTTTTTTTTTGAGACATGTTTAAGAGGATGGAGGAAGTTTGAGTAGGTTTCTACAGGAAGTCCAAACAGTAGCCTAGCAACACAGTAAACATGGACACTTTTTTTACTCAACGTCTCAATGTTATGAAAAGTATAAATTCTCGGCGCAATAACTTTTCATTATCGGGGCATTTAAGCCACTTAAACGATCAAACGACTCGAATCCATCCGGACTCTTAATTCTTCTGCTAATGCGAGCGCTGCTTATCAGAACTTGAGAGCCCTTCTTTTTCATCCGCAGCAGAACCAGCAAAAAAAACGTCGGAGTAATCCATGAGGAAACAGAAAGAGACGGGTGCCTTTAAGTATTTGCATAGCAGGTAGCATTGCTACTCACACTGCAGAACAGATGTCAGTCACAGTGTGGTGGAGCAGCAGGGTTACACCAACAGCGTTGCTTCCTCTGCTGCACTCAGAGTCCCTCCATTGATTTATTGGGGGAAATCTCTCTCCTCTGTCGCACCGGAGACTCACGGCGAGACTGGCATAGCAGGGGCCACGGGCACACAACCAGATTTCCGCCGCGTGGTAAAGCAACGCTCAACTGTTGTGTCATGTCTCGGGTTGTATCATGGGTGGACATGGCTGCCTGTGTTATTGAATGTACTGAGTGACAGTACTCGCAACCATTAAGATCTGTTTGTTTGTATTAGCAGAGTAGACATGGCCGTGTTATTGACCATGATCCAGAGAAGTGCTGTAAGGTAACACTGAATTGTTACAGTCTGTTATGCTTTTCTGTTTTGTGTTATTGGCTGTGTTATTGGCCTTGATTCAAAAGGCCTTTAATCCCATAGAGCCGGGGTCAATGACTCAATGGTCCAGTCACACAGTAGTGGTGCCATGTCACAGACATGTACTCCTGCCTCCCATTTGGTCCTGCTCTAGTCCTTATCTGGGTCCTGCAGCACAGACCATGCTACAACGGACATCTGCCCTGTTCTGGCCCACGGACTGACTGGCAGAAAAAAACACTAGTTTTCATTCAAAAAACCATCAAGCAACAACACTAAAGAGTAGAATAACCATCCGAGCTGGCAGTGTTGATCATGTCAGGGTTGTGCTTTAATTCAAAGAGGACAAGCTTGCTTTAAGATTCACCAGAGCAGAGCACCACATCAAGAGACACTTGGGTAGTTGTTTGATGATCAAACTCCAATTCAATTTATTCCCCAAACAGTCATCTGGAATTCCTTCAGTTGAATTTTTAAGAGGTTTCTTTTAACTGTCAAGCTGAATTAGCTGCTATTTACGAGGAAGAAAGGATCAACTTCTCTGTTGACAAACACTGAGGGGTTAAAGTGTCAACTGCTTTAAACAAAAATCCCCTGAACAATAAACAAGCAAGGAAGATAAATATATTTCTAACAAGAAAGATTATCTTTAAAAAACAACGCTCATTAGTCAGTAATTAAGAACACAGCGTCATGTAAACAAACATTTTAGACTTAGTAGGTTGATGGAATCCTATGGGCATTCCTTCTTGTGCAATCTGTTAATTACTGAAATGGTTTACCCACTTCAATTTTAATAGGATTCTAACTGTGGGATGATAAATAAAGTTAGTGTATCTAGAAAGCTTAGTGGAAAACTAGCATCCCATTAAGCCTCTCATTAGGTCTAGCAAGTAAATAACAGGCTTCGGGTTCGAGAGGATAATTCGTACAATGTACATTTAACAAGTCCATGTGGCTTGCAGTACAGTGAGGTCATACATTTAGTATTAGCATGTGACACAGGACCACATATCAGTACTTAAGGATATAACGTTGCTCCCAGACAAGGCCCAAATCCCCATCATTTGAATGAAGAAAATATCAGGGGTGGAGATTTGGGTGCCTTGTGAGAATTTGTCGGCGAGTGGGTAACCCGCCTCTAGTATCCGTTCTATATTGGCTGCCGTGCAATCACTGGAGAATAAACTGGATGAGCTTCAATAAGTGCATCGATGACAACGTCCACAGTGACCGTACGTACGTCTCAAACAGAAGCCATTGATTACAGGCAACATCCTCACCGAGCTAAAGACTAGAGTTGCCGCTTTCAAGGGGTGGGACACTAATCCGGACCCTTATAAGTCCCACTATGCCCTCAGACGAACCATCAAACAGGCAAAGTACCAATACAGGACTAAGATCGAATTGTACTACATTGGCTCTGACGCTCATCATATGTGGCAGGGCTTGCAAACTATTACAGACTACAAAAGGGAAACCCAGCCGCGAGCAGCACAGTGACACGAGCCTGCCAGACAGGCTGCAGGCCTTTTATAATCGCTACGAGGCAAGCAACACTGAAGCATGCATGAGAGCACCAGCTGTTCTGGTGGAACAGCGGCTCTCCATAGCCGATGTGAGACCCTTTAAACAGGTCAACATTCACAAAGCCGCAGGGCCAGACGGATTAACAGGATGTGTACTCCGAGCATGCGCGAAGCAACTGGCAAGTGTCTTCACTGACATTTTCAACCTCTCCCTGACCGAGTCTAATATTTACAGTGGGGCAAAAAAGTATTTAGTCAGCCACCAATTGTGCAAGTTCTCCCACTTAAAAATATGAGAGGCCTGTAATTGTCATCATTAGGTACACTTCAACTATGACAGACAAAAATGAGGAAAAAAAATCCAGAAAATCATATTGTAGGATTTAATGAATTTATTTGCAAATTATGGTGGAAAATAAGTATTTGGTCACCTACAAACAAGCAAGATTTCTGGCTCTCACAGACCTGTAACTTCTTAAAAGGCTCCTCTGTCCTCCACTCATTACCTGTATTAATGGCACCTGTTTGAACTTGTTATCAGTATAAAAGACACCTGTCCACAACCTCAAACAGTCACACTCCAAACTCCATTATGGCCGAGACCAAAGAGCTGTCAAAGGACACCAGAAACAAAATTGTAGACATGCACCAGGCTGGGAAGACTGAATCTGCAATAGGTAAGCAGCTTGGTTTGAAGAAATCAACTGCGGGAGCAATTATTAGGAAATGGAAGACATACAAGACCACCGATAATCTCCCTCGATCTGGGGCTCCACGCAAGATCTCACCCCGTGGGGTCAAAATGATCACAAGAACGGTGAGCAAAAATCCCAGAACCACACGGGGGGACCTAACGTGTCCCCCTGCTTAAGCCAGTACATGTCCAGGCCCGTCTGAAGTATGCTAGAGAGCATTTGGATGATCCAGAAGAAGATTGGGAGAATGTCATATGGTCAGATGAAACCAAAATATAACTTTTTGGTAAAAACTCAACTAGTTGTGTTTGGAAGACAAAGTATGCTGAGTTGCATCCAAAGAACACCATACCTACTGTGAATCATGGGGGTGGAAACATCATGCTTTGGGGCTGTTTTTCTGCAAAGGGACCAGGACGACTGACCCGTGTAAAGGAAAGAATGAATGGGGCCATGTATCGTAATTTTTGAGTGAAAACCTCCTTCCATCAGCAAGGGCATTGAAGATGAAATGTTGCTGGGTCTTTCAGCATGACAATGGTCCCAAACACACCGCCCGGGCAACGAAGGAGTGGCTTCGTAAGAAGCATTTCAAGGTCCTGGAGTGGCCTAGCCAGTCTCCAGATCTCAACCCCATAGAAAATCTTTGGAGGGAGTTGAAAGTCCGTGTTGCCCAGCAACAGCCCCAAAACATCACTGCTCTAGAGGAGATCTGCATGGAGGAATGGGCCAAAATACTAGCAACAGTGTGTGAAAACCTTGTGAAGACTTACAGAAAATGTTTGACTTCAGTCATTGCCAACAAAGGGTGTATAACAAAGTATTGATATAAACTTTTGTTGTTGACCAAATACTTATTTTCCACCATAATGTGCAAATAAATTCATTAAAAATCCTACAATGTGATTTTCTGGATTTTTTTTCTCATCTTGTCTGTCATAGTTGAAGTGTACCTATGATGAAAATTACAGGCCTCTCATCTTTTTAAGTGGGAGAACTTGCACAATTGGTGGCTGACTAAATACTTTTTTGCCACACTGTACATGTTTCAAGCAGACCACCATAGTCACTGTACCCAAGAAAGCAAAAGTAACCTGCCTAAATGACTACCACCCCGTAGCTTTGAAAGGCTGGTCATGGCTCACATCAACACCATCATTCCGGAAACCCTAGACCCACTCCAACAGAACCACAGATGATGCCATCAATACTGCCCTTTCCCACCTGGACAAAAGGAATACCTATGAATAAGCCTATAGGGAGGAAGTCAGAGACCTGGCAGTGTGTATTCCAGTATTGTTGTATTCCAGGTCTATTGTTGTATTCCAGGTCTCACGTAAGGCCAGGTCTATTGTTGTATTCCAGGTCTCACGTAAGGCCAGGTCTATTGTTGTATTCCAGGTCTCACGTAAGGCCAGGTCTATTGTTGTATTCCAGGTCTCACGTAAGGCCAGGTCTATTGTTGTATTCCAGGTCTCACGTAAGGCCAGGTCTATTGTTGTATTCCAGGTCTCACGTAAGGCCAGGTCTATTGTTGTATTCCAGGTCTCACGTAAGGCCAGGTCTATTGTTGTATTCCAGGTCTCACGTAAGGCCAGGTCTATTGTTGTATTCCAGGTCTCACGTAAGGCCAGGTCTATTGTTGTATTCCAGGTCTCACGTAAGGCCAGGTCTATTGTTGTATTCCAGGTCTCACGTAAGGCCAGGTCTATTGTTGTATTCCAGGTCTCACGTAAGGCCAGGTCTATTGTTGTATTCCAGGTCTCACGTAAGGCCAGGTCTATTGTTGTATTCCAGGTCTCACGTAAGGCCAGGTCTATTGTTGTATTCGACGCATGTGACAAATAAAACGTGATTTGAAACATGGACATTTTTTCTTTTAAATTGAAACTTTATTTAACTAGGCAAGTCAGTTAAGAACAAATTCTTATTTACAATGACGGCCTACCGGGGAACAGTGGGTTAACTACCTTGTTCAGGGGCAGAATGACAGATTTTTACCTAGTCAGCTCGGGGATTCGATCCAGCAACCTTTCGGTTACTGGCCCAACGCAAACCAGTTACATGCTACCTCTATTCATCACAGGGGCGCTGTCACTAGTACCTACCCTACTTGCATTAACTCAGTGTTCAGATGCCATCTGGGCTGACCCCTGGCTGTCAGACAGGCGTATAAAAAGGCCCCCCTCCACCAGAAGGGCATTGGCCTTGACTGCCCCTGGGGCATTGTCTGGAGAGGATCCAGGTCCAAAATGGGACTGAACAATGCTGGTGGCATGTGTGGCGAGACACACACACAGTAGCGGTCTATGTGATGTCTGTACATAGGCCTACACACCTCGTCCACATAGAAATTAAGACATTTGCAAGCCAGGCAGCAAAGCAGACGCAGCCTGGCCCCCTCCCTCTCTACAGACCCAGGCTGGCCCCCTCCCTCTCTACAGACTCAGGCTGGCCCCCTCCCTCTCTATGCCAGAACACAGAGGTGTGTCATTGAGATCACCATCATTGAGTTTTAATTGTTCACATGTTCAAAAGGCCAGTAGCACCCCCCCAATTGTCCCCTAGATTAGGGCAGTTAAAGGGTAAACACACACACACACACACACCGGCAGGCAGGCAGACTGTCACAAGGCGGCTCAGTCACCATGGAAGCCTAATCTCCCGTTCTGTCTAATCCACCACCCCAGATGGTTTATGGGGGATTTATTGTCAGGGCTAATGGGGAATCCCAGAGGAGGGAAGTGCATATGCATATTCCACATAAAGCATCTGTGATGTGGTGTTGAGATTATAGAAATACCAAGGAGGATAGTTTATGATATCATAAAACTATCTACCATAGTCTGACCGATGCTCGTTTATGTTAAGCCTATTGCAATGAACCAACCTTGTCCTTTATATATACACACAGTAGACAAACTGCACGACAGTGGCCAAACGGACAGCAGCCTTATCTAACCCCTACACATCCACTACGGCATTCATGAACCATCACGTTGTAATACTGTTTGATGGAATGCCTCTTTAATTGCTTGGAACAGAAAGGCATCTGTTGTAGAGAATACAATAGAAGTTGATCAGAGTGCTACAAGCAGGTTAGTTACAGGTTTAGTTAGAGGTCCTTTGAAGAGGTCGTCAGTGGTGTGGAGGTCGTTAATGCACAGCATGTGAGTAGTCATGGAGCGGAGGTTAAATCCCAGAGTTCACTGTACCTTGTGGGAAACATGACCCCACTGACTTCCACTGGGAGAGTGCTTTCTGTCTCTGACGGTCTGTGTCTCTGACGGTCTGTGCGTCTGTGTAGCAGCAGAGGAACTTGGCAGGCAGTCAGTTTGAGAGTGATGGAGAGTAAGAGGAGGAAGAGAGGGTCTAATTCAGGAGCCTCTCCTAACCCAGGCCATGTAGTTCAGAGAGCCACAAGCCCCCATCTGTCCCCTTCTCAAGACATGCCAGGCAGAACAGCTTACTGACACATTCCTCCACACAGGCAGCAGCCTACTCAGACTTTAACACAGGGCCGTTTCTACATACCAGCCCAGTGTTGGTTCCAGCACTTCCACACCTCTCACAGTGTTTACTATATCACACATATGTTCATCCCAACGTGATTCAAGACACTCGTATTCCAATAGCAAAGCCCATAAAGCCTAAAGATGCACTGCAATCAAGGCTGTTTCTACATTCAGGCCTGATGTTGGTAGCAACACTTGAACCTCTCACAGTTTGCTCAATCACATACACAATTGACCACCACACCACGATGGGAAACACTGGGGTAGCCAGAGGAAGGGGGCCTGGCTATATTGGTATAGCATATGACATAGCACAGCCTTATTTAGTCCACACACTGCTAACATGCACATAGGCTTGTTTAAAAGCACTTCTCCCATCCCTTGAATATAGGATATTTGACCCTGTTCAGTTCCTCCTTATGACAAACAGACCGAGTCTACAGCTGTGAAAATGTATCTCAGACACACTCCAAAAGGACTGAATACACTCTGTTGGGGGGAGGGAGGACTTGATCACCAGAGGCACTAAGAGATATTGCCCGTCTAAAATACCCAACGGGTTGTCATCATGAATTCTAAAACAAGAGCTCTCGGTCAGAGAACTCCAACAGCTTATTTTCTATATTAAATATTTAATTTCTCTAGCTGTTTGGCTTCTGAGGATTTCAATTCTGATGGCATATTGTCGACAATGAAAGAGCATTCTCGTCATCCCACTAAGCCATACTTCAGGATCTGCCTGCCAAGGACATCTCAACAAACAGTGAGCCAGAGAAAGACACTTGTCTTAACGTTACACACCGCTATAAAAACACTGGTATTATCAACTAGCTGTAGACTCAGATCGTTCCCCCGGAATACATATTGGAACTAAGAATCGAAGTTTAATCCATGATTAACTCTTTCTTGGTACTAAAAACCAGTGATTCTCAACTGGTGGGAGGTTGAGTGCGTCGCGGGTGTCGGAGTAATTTTTTTTTTTTTTAAATACTCCAGTCTGAACTGAAACGACTTAAACCAGGTATTAGGTGTCTAGAAATGATAATGAACTTACATTTAATTTATTTGAATCGTTTAACAATTTTTCTTCAATCATAATATTTTGAATATAGAACTATTAGCACCGCTGTGTTGGTTGATTTTGTGGTCTCAAGCCAGTGAGTTAATTAACATTCTTCATCAAGAATATGAGCACCATTTAATTACTGACAATGAAAGAGGTGGGAATGTTGTTCCCTCGCCATATAACTGCGAGAACCACTGCTATAAACTGATGTCTATGATTAGATATAGGACTGTGCCTGCGGGGGCCGAGCTAATCTAGATAACCAGGACATCGTCCGACATCTACTCAAAACTATGTCCATTATCACAGCCTAGGCTCTTGTACAGTAACTTTTTATCATCTTGCCTTTATTTAACCGATTGCTGGTGTTGCTGGCCATTTGGCGCTAACGTGGTGAGAACCAGAGGGGGACATGACTTTGGGGTCGTGCTGTAACAGAAACAGAGGTCAATAGGTTATGGCCGGTCGTGGGTCCGTGGGAATTCTGGGTCTTTGCGTTTAGTCTCCTTGCGTCACTCACCCGTGAAGAGCTGTCTTTTCTTTCAAAACAATAACTAATGAGGCTGAAGGGAGGGAGCATGTGGTGGGTTGAACTTAGCCCTGACCAGAGCTTCTGGGCTGAACACTCTGGGGGAATTCAGAGCAGATGTGCTGTTCTCCAGTTCTATTTCTCCCAACCTCCCTCTTCATAAAGATGGACTGTCTAAAAAAATATGTTGGGAGTTTATGCGTTCTAAGAAAGTGCCCTCCAACTGTAATGCATCACAATGAGAAATAACAAATACTCTATAAGAGATGAAACTGAATCAAGGTCAATTTACAGAGCAATCTGAATCACCAGCTGGGGGTTGGCTTTCCTGGAGGTTCGGCAGCAGTTGAATTTCTACTTGCACATGATCATCTGCACATCCATCACTTCAGTGTTCATTTGCTAAATTGTAATTGCTTCGCTACTATACTTACCTCCTTACTCCATCTGCACACACTGTATATAGATTTTTCTATTGTGTTATCGACTGTACATTTGTTTACTCCATGTGTAACTCCGTAGTTTTTTTGTCACACTGCTTTGCTTTATCTTGGCCAGGTCGCAGTTGTAAATGAGAAGTTGTTCTCAACTGGCCTACCTGGTTAAATAAATAACTAATAAATAACTAATATAATAAATAATAATAATAAACTCGTGTCTTGGCAAAGTCAGTACAGGCAGCAAAACCATACAGTCCGACACACACTAACCAAATTGAAAACGCTTGACACTTACGGAGATAATTGCATGAGAAGAGAGGATTAAGAGACTGTACCCGTTAGCGGTCCTGTGAGGCCGCCGCTCCTAGCCTAGTAAGACAGTGTCAGCTGGCGCGCGGCACCCACCACACACAATCAAGATCGACAGTTTCGGTCAAAGTATTTCAGGACCATGTCAGCTGTGTAGTCAAGTACAACCAGCCGTCTCGAGAAAACCAGCCGTCTCGAAACACAAACACAACAGTGACAACTCGACACATGCTCACCAGTAGCAGCGCCATCTTCTTTATGGTGCGATTCCCCATTGCAGGGAGACAACGGGTCAGGCTGGACTGGAGGATGAGCAGTCAGTCCTTGAGCTTTTCAGTAACAGTGAGACAGACGGGCCACTTCCCGGTTGTTGACAAGTGTTACTGTCACAGCTCCCCCGCTTGTGGCGCGCTCGGATGTGAATGGAATCCCATTCACTGCTACAGTAGCTCCCCCTCCTCTCTCTCTCTCTCTCTCTCTCTCTCTCTCTCTCTCTCTCTCTCTCTCTCTCTCTCTCTCCATATCTCCAAGGTGTTTGACTGCTACAGCTCGATCACGCTCACAGGAAAGAAGGGGGTGGGTGGGTATGGCAAAAAAACGTGGCACATATCAAGCCAGCCGGCGGCTGCACAGCACGTGTGAAAGGTGAACAGAGCCACATGCCTCAGCACAACGAGACACACTCCAGGACTGCCTGAAGGGACGCACCACGCGGCCAAGCCTAAGTTACAGTCCATGTTATGTCGAACAAACATGGCATCTCTTGACATGTCGAATAAGGAATCATGTCAGCTCTATTCATGGTATTAACTTCCATCTGCAGCGTTCCAGAACGTTGGCCTACGGAACGAGGCCCGGGGCTGCCTGGGGGAGGCACAGCGAGCTCCAAACCAAGCTCCAGCCCTAACTGAAGGCCTGGCCTGTAAATCGGTAGCCCCAATGTCATACAAGCCCTGGGATAAACTTGGCACTTACCCGAGGATAAAACAAGGGGGGGGTTCGCCCTTCTCTGGAGTGATAAATCTAGTCCAATAAAATGGTCTGCTCCCTGGTCTCCTCGTCTTTCAGGCTCTGTCCTTGTAGGGGAGGGCTACCCCGGGTCCAAGGCTACCAGGCGGGACGAGTTTGTCACTTTACTGCAGTTCATTATTTCTCCGGACTAATTAAAGAGTAATTTCCGAGGGCGGCGGAACAGATTTGCCTTCACGGGTTTCCTGGGTGATTTGAGAAGAGCAGCGGGGAATGGATGACCTGTCAGTCCAACACAGCTCTGTGTCGATCGTGTTGCCAAGACAGACGGCAAGATGTGGTTATACGAGGACACACTAGAGTAGGTGGGCGGCCAAGCACTGAGCTGGGTCCTTGCTGAATGCTCCAGTCTCTCAACTGACTGAGCTGGACTTGAAGTACTACAGGCCTGCTTAAATGGATACATAAGGGCCTCATTGCCAATATCCTGATCTACTTCTCCAGAGAATGCTGGTAGCTACCCATAGACTCCATCACTACGCTGACGCTATTTAGCATTGGCTCGCAAAACTACCTCCAACTTCCCTCACACTGGACAGAGACATAAATGCAACGAGCTCATCTGACTAGTAGATAAAGGGCCTCATTGCCAAAATATCCCTTTAATAAATAGCCAACCCTACTGTATCAGTCTTTCAAACAACATTTCTGATTGTGTCAGTTGATTGACGACCCATAACCTGATATCACATTAGAGTTTTAAGTAAAGCTCAGCTGAAGTAAACACAGTGCTGTTCAATAACGACTTTGCCGGGAACAATCTTTCAAGACACTCAATCTTCACTTATGGATCCTCAAAATAGAAGGTAAGGCTTCTTGAAGTCAGCACCTTTGCTGCTTCTACCAAGAGGGAATGTCACAGACACGGGTCAGGCATGCAACCCAAGAAAGGTTGCCAGCTACTGCTATATGTCAATCAGCACATAACATTCTCCCTGTATGACCTACGCATTGTAGAGTATAGAAATAGAATGTCTAGTAATTCCATTTCTATCTTGAAGATCAGAGGTATTCAACTCTTACCGTACGAGGTTCAGAGCCTGCTGGTTTTCTGTTCTACCTGATAATTCATTGCACCCACCTGATGTACCAGGTCTAAAAATCAGTCTGATTCGAGGGGAATACATGGGGAAAAACGCAGTGGAACTGGCGCCGAGGTCCAGAGTTGAGATGAGGGTTGTAGACCTTCTCATAGTACCTACTACAGACTACTGTAAATGTTCTGTTTGAAGTTTCTATAGGCCGATGTGCTATAATTGTTTGATATGGCATTAACGCATTGCTGTAGCATTGCAATTTGACCACAGAGACAGCCTGACAAATGGCTGAGGGGTACAGCTAGCAGAGTGTAGAGGGTATGTGAAAAAGCATTTCAAGACCAAAGCACAGGACTTTTTATTGGCATTTTGAGTTGAGAAATAAACTCCATGAATTTAAAGATGTAGTATCTTCTTTTGAACACAAGAGGGAGACATTGGATTAGAAAAACACTGTACTGCTCTGTTAAAGACTAAGAAGATTTGTGGATCACGTTCAGTATCAACAATTACTCATGTGATGCCTGGGGGCAAGGGTCGCTAGATTATTAGGCGCTGTTAGAGATTTATGCACATTTCTGAAAGTGTCTGCTTTGAAACAGAGCTTGACTGCTTACCGTCACATAACTTACTTTGATTCTCTTCACACAATACTGTACCTGCTTCTATGTACATTCAGACCATCACATTAGGACACACACACACAACATAAAAACTGACCACAGGTTAGTGATGTCACAATACCAGAATTTTGTCTTTGATATCAACACCAGGTTTAGTATCATAATACTAGATACAGAGGGGGAGAAGCCCTATTAGCCAGTCACAGAATGCAAATTGATCCAGACAGATCTTGAAGAGTTCAATATTTGTTACATTTTATTTGACCTTTAACTAGGCAATATAATTACATTTGACATAGATTATTTTTTGTTGTATGCATTAATGAATAAATCATAATATCAATTTGACTTTGTTTTTACCAATCTAACCACATAACAGAAAGGCAGTCATTTATTTGAATGGTAAAATCTCTATTGATAAATTGGGGAAATCAAGATGTAGCCTTGGCCTATTCACAATACAGGTGAATGCATATTCAACAGGAGTGTGTGAACGCATTGCGTATTTCACAGGGCTACAGATGACAAACTCATTTTATTGTACTGACCAACAACATTTGCATAGAAGAAAAAACATTTTATAAAATGTCTCTAAGACCTATGACATCATTCACACTCATTTTGGGGCTCCAGCAAAGAACCTTGACTGGAAGAGACGCGAGGCGAGGGAGAATACATTTCAGCTTTGAAATCAGCAATAGTGTGTGTTATGGTTTGCATATTATCGCCAACAAAGGTACATGGTGCTAGCAAGGAAACATAGCTGGAAGCTACCAGTATCTTCTTGTTCTAGCCTGTAATGGACATTGTTGCCGTTTTGCAATATTCACAGGTGTTAACTTCTGTTCAGCATAAGTGGTGACGCAGCCCAGACTCCCAGGGAGTGCACTGGTTCCTCAGGCCAGGCTAGAGCCAGTATGAGTGGGGAGCTAACGTGATGCAGCCCAGACTCCCAGTGTGTGCACTGGTTCCTCAGGCCAGGCTAGAGCCAGTATGAGTGGGGAGCTAACGTGATGCAGCCCAGACTCCCAGTGTGTGCACTGGTTCCTCAGGCCAGGCTAGAGCCAGTATGAGTGGGGATCTAACGCGATGCAGCCCAGACTCCCAGTGTGTGCACTGGTTCCTCAGGCCAGGCTAGAGCCAGTATGAGTGGGGAGCTAACGTGATGCAGCCCAGACTCCCAGGGAGTGCACTGGTTCCTCAGGCCAGGCTAGAGCCAGTATGAGTGGGGATCTAACGTGATGCAGCCCAGACTCCCAGTGTGTGCACTGGTTCCTCAGGCCAGGCTAGAGCCAGTATGAGTGGGGATCTAACGTGATGCAGCCCAGACTCCCAGTGTGTGCACTGGTTCCTCAGGCCAGGCTAGAGCCAGTATGAGTGGGGCGCTAACGCGATGCACCCCAGACTCCCAGGGAGTGCACTGGTTCCTCAGGCCAGGCTAGAGCCAGTATGAGTGGGGAGCTAACGTGATGCAGCCCAGACTCCCAGGGAGTGCACTGGTTCCTCAGGCCAGGCTAGAGTAGTATGAGTGGGGAGCTAACGCGATGCAGCCCAGACTCCCAGTGTGTGCACTGGTTCCTCAGGCCAGGCTAGAGCCAGTATGAGTGGGGAGCTAACGTGATGCAGCCCAGACTCCCAGTGTGTGCACTGGTTCCTCAGGCCAGGCTAGAGCCAGTATGAGTGGGGAGCTAACGCGATGCAGCCCAGACTCCCAGTGTGTGCACTGGTTCCTCAGGCCAGGCTAGAGCCAGTATGAGTGGGGAGCTAACGTGATGCAGCCCAGACTCCCAGTGTGTGCACTGGTTCCTCAGGCCAGGCTAGAGCCAGTATGAGTGGGGAGCTAACGTGATGCAGCCCAGACTCCCAGTGTATGCACTGGTTCCTCAGGCCAGGCTAGAGCCAGTATGAGTGGGGAGCTAACGTGATGCAGCCCAGACTCCCAGTGTGTGCACTGGTTCCTCAGGCCAGGCTAGAGCCAGTATGAGTGGGGAGCTAACGTGATGCAGCCCAGACTCCCAGTGTGTGCACTGGTTCCTCAGGCCAGGCTAGAGCCAGTATGAGTGGGGAGCTAACGTGATGCAGCCCAGACTCCCAGTGTGTGCACTGGTTCCTCAGGCCAGGCTAGAGCCAGTATGAGTGGGGAGCTAACGTGATGCAGCCCAGACTCCCAGTGTGTGCACTGGTTCCTCAGGCCAGGCTAGAGCCAGTATGAGTGGGGAGCTAACGTGATGCAGCCCAGACTCCCAGTGTGTGCACTGGTTCCTCAGGCCAGGCTAGAGCCAGTATGAGTGGGGAGCTAACGTGATGCAGCCCAGACTCCCAGTGTGTGCACTGGTTCCTCAGGCCAGGCTAGAGCCAGTATGAGTGGGGAGCTAACGTGATGCAGCCCAGACTCCCAGGGAGTGCACTGGTTCCTCAGGCCAGGCTAGAGCCAGTATGAGTGGGGAGCTAACGTGATGCAGCCCAGACTCCCAGGGAGTGCACTGGTTCCTCAGGCCAGGCTAGAGCCAGTATGAGTGGGGAGCTAACGCGATGCAGCCCAGACTCCCAGTGTGTGCACTGGTTCCTCAGGCCAGGCTAGAGCCAGTATGAGTGGGGAGCTAACGTGATGCAGCCCAGACTCCCAGTGTGTGCACTGGTTCCTCAGGCCAGGCTAGAGCCAGTATGAGTGGGGAGCTAACGTGATGCAGCCCAGACTCCCAGTGTGTGCACTGGTTCCTCAGGCCAGGCTAGAGCCAGTATGAGTGGGGAGCTAACGTGATGCAGCCCAGACTCCCAGTGTGTGCACTGGTTCCTCAGGCCAGGCTAGAGCCAGTATGAGTGGGGAGCTAACGCGATGCAGCCCAGACTCCCAGTGTGTGCACTGGTTCCTCAGGCCAGGCTAGAACTAGCAATGAGGAAGCGGGCTAGGCATGATATGGCGATGTCGGCTGCGCTGATACAGACTTGATCCTCTCTCAAATCAGAAGACGGCGTGAGACATTTGACAGAAGAACGAAAGTAACAATTCTAGTAGAGAACCGTTTTTGAAGGTTCTAGTATCTAGTAAGTTCTGGTATACTATGAAACACTAACACTGGTCAGGTCTTACCTTCTTCTTGATGGGTGAGCTTTGGTGTTGGCATCCCGAGGACTGGTCCAGGTTGTTGTTGGGGACAGATAAATCACTCCCGAGGGAGGGTGAGTGGAGGCCATCCTCCTCCTCCTCCTCCTCTTCCTCCTCTTCCTCCCTCCCGCTCTCCTCTGAATGCTCAAAGTCATCACTGTCCTGGTCCATCTCCTCCTCGTCCTCCTCCTCCCTCCCTGTTCTCGCTCCTCCCTCTGTCCTTTCCTCCTCCTCTCCCTGCTGGCTGCCACTGTTGTTGTTCTCCTCTTCCTCCTCGTCATCCCCCCCCTGTTGCCGTCGCTCCGCCTCCCACATCCACATGCCGCCCTTAGTCACTCCTCCGTTCACCTCGTTGGGTACTCCTCCTCCATCCTCCTCCTCCCCGTCTCCCTGGGGTCCATTCTGCCTGGAGGTCCACGGCTCTTCCACTCCTTCCCCCCCTGCCGAGGCCGCAGGCTGGACTCTGGACTGCTGGTGTTCTTGGTCCTCCACCACCCGGTTCAAGTGCTCCTCCTCGTCGGCCTCCTCTCCAGGCTGCTGGCCCTGGGGCGTCCGGGCCGAGGAGGAGGCGTTACCTCGCTGGGCCCCCGGGCCCCCTCGCCGGCCCCCCAGGCCCCGCCTGCTGCCCCCCGACAGCAGATCCTGGTTCATTTCCAAAAGCCAGCTTGCTACCTCCTGGACCTTCACTAGGCTGTCTGAGGAGGAGAAGGGCTTGGCATTCTGTAGGAGAGAGATACGAAACGAGCGAGAGACAGAGGGAGGAAACAGAGGGGGGAGAAAAGGAGATAGAGTTATCCATTTCATACACACAGACAATTGCAATGCTGATGCTCACCAAAATAAAGTGGAAATAACCCCGGCATCTTTTATTCATAACGGTAGAAATAAAACAAAGCATTTCTGCTGGGAGATGCACCAATTGGTTGCATTGTGGTGGGGAGACAATAGAGGAAAGCTTTGGCTTAGGATCACACCGCACGGGCCTTGGAACTTCTACAATAACTAACTACCGAGCCTCAGCGTGACACACACACACACACACACACAGAGCTACTGGTATTCTAGCCTCTGACACAGCCAATGAACACAGCCCATCTGTCATGATATGAAAGCAGCGACATTCCTGGCTCCATATGGAAGAATCCAGTCCAATGACTGTTCTTAACCATTGGGGTAGTTTGGAGTTGGATGGCGGCTGTGGAACATTGTTCAGAATGAGAATGAAAGTCCAGCTCTGTTATGTTTAGAGCTGTTTATCATCCGAGGCTGCTGGTCTACTGACAGTGAATCTGGTGGTGTTTCCCAGAAACTTTAGCCTAATCAAAATATACTGTGCTGAGAAATGTAACTCTCGTCTTGGTAAACATACTGTAGGCTTGTGTCAGGCAGCTTGTTCATGCTGTTTGAAGCCTGCCGTTATTCACAAAACTATAGAAGTTAATCACGCAAGCATGATATGATGTGGCCCGTTTGTGTCGTCTTGCCGACTCCTGTTGACAGCACAAACAGATCTGGGACCAGGTTGAGGGTGTAAGCCTACATCAGAATATAAGGCCATGTTAGCTAGTTAGATGACAGGGACTCTGTACCCAAAACTGATGGAGCCAAGTTACCCAACATGACACCGCCTTCACTCTGAAGCCAAAGTGTCAGAATGCTCATTATGCGCGGCCTGAATATGAGAATGAATATGACGTTAGTCCATTAGCCGTGACGGCTAGAGTTTGGAAAGACAAGTGAGGGAGAGGAGGAGTGCAGGCTAGAGGAGAAGGAGGGGGCAGGCCAGGGGAAAGCTCCATCCCAGCCATGTTGTTTCGTTAGCCTCTTGGGTGATCACAGTGATGGTCTGTGACAGTCTAGAACAAGACACATTCACCTTGCCCAGGTACGCAGACAAAGTTCAACCTGAATGAGTTCACTCAGAACCATGCATTTAGAGCAATACAGTTCTGAGTTCACGGTCAGTGTCCCTCACTCTTATAGGAGCTTACAGTAGGAAGGTTGTCTAATAGAGACACACACACACACACACACACACCAAACCTGTCTATCACCTGATGGAAAATAGCCTAGCATAACCTACATGCCATCCCCTCCTTTTGAAGTCGGCCACATTCTGTCTCCTGTTCCCCAGGAGAGGTGACAGCTTGAGAGACTGGACCCCTCCACTGACACCAACAGGAAGTGAGTGCACTCCGTTAGAACAGGAATAGACTTTGGCCTGCCTGTGAACTCCATTCAGAGGACGAGTCAATCTGACAACGACTGTCTTTAGTATGACAGCCCTCTTGATAAACTGGCAGGACACTGACAGGACACTGACAGGACACTGACAGGACACTGACAGGACACTGACAGGACACTGACAGGACACTGACAGGACACTGACAGGACACTGACAGGACACTGACAGGACACTGACAGGACACTGACAGGACACTGACAGGACACTGAGCCATGAATCAGCCACTGAAATAAGAGCCAAGAGAACAGGAATCTGTAGCCTAAACATGACAGGTTCTATAAAGGCTGTCAAGAACATGTGAGAGCAAAGATCGTTCTTAATCTTAATCTAGTGTCAGAAAAAGCCTTGATGTTCATTCCGAGAAGAGGTATTCTCTTCCAGTACTTGACTGAAGAACCAGCAGAGGGAGTACTTTGACAGAGTCCTGCTGAAATCCCATTCAAATCAACCAGAGAAGACTTCAACACCATAGGTCAGAATTACCCAAACTCCTTCCTGGGGACCCTAAGGGGTGCACGTTTTGGTTTTAGCCCTAACACTACACAGCTGATTCAAATTAAAGCTGGATTATCAGTTGGTTATTTGAGTCAGCTGTGTAGTGCTAGGGCAGACACCACAACGTGCCCCCCTTAGGGTCCCGAGGACAGAGCTCTGGAAACCCGGTCATAGATCATCATAACGTCGACACCAGAGATCATTCATCCACTATGATCACCATGACTAAGATGCTTACGATGATACTGGACCAGTATAATGGTCCATAGACAGATAGCAGCCTACGCCTCATTAACACAACCTGTATGGCTGCTAATGAGATCATATAAAAAGGTCAAAGGTGACCCGCGGAGGTGTTGCATGCATAGAGCTGGAATTACATTGTGCTTTTTACCATTCTAGCATTTATATTTCTATGGTTATAAGGGCAGTGTTAAGACCAGACGGAATAAAACATTTGTCAGCGTTAATCAGACAGCGGAAACAGTGGGAGATCAATACAAATTCTATAAGCCAGCAACGGCCATGGGAGAGCGCGCACACACAGTTGGAGCTGTGGTGTGTAATGACATGATGTCATTAGGTTGTGTGTAACAAGGTAGAAGGTGACAATAATACAATGCCAGCACTCAGGACAAGAGGGCCAGACTCTCCATAGCATATAATGTGGCACAGAGCTGGTTGAGAACAAGTTCTCATTTACAATTGCGACCTGGCCAAGATAAAGCAAAGCAGTTTGACATATAACACAGAGTTACACATGGAATAAACAAAACATACAGTCAATAATACAGTAGAAAAATAAGTCTATATACAACAATGTAAGCATATGAGGTGAGATAAAGGAGGTAAAGGCAATAAATAGGCCATTGTGGCGAAGTAAATACAATATAGCAATTAAAACACTGGACAGGCAAGTAGCGATCGGTTGAAGAGCATGCATTTAGTTTAACGTGATTTTAAGAGCAGTTGGAGGCCACGGAAGGAGAGTTGTAATGGCATTGAAGCTCGTCTGGAGGTTAGTTAACACAGTGTCCAGAGAAGGGCCAGAAGTATACAGAATGGTGTTGTCTGCGTAGAGGTGGATCAGAGACTCACCAGCAGCAAGAGCGACATCATTGATGTATACAGAGAAGAGAGTCAGCTCAAGAATTACATAACATGCCCAACTGTCTATTTACTGTTATGGTTAGACCAATTCTTTACTGAGCAGGTGCCTCTAGTCTAGCCTATACAACGCAGGTACCTTTCAGCAGAAGTTAAGAAAACATAAGAATTATCCAGCTGCACATTTACTACTACTACAGCAATGAACTAGAAGTACAGAGCCCCAAGGGCCCAACAGCTGAGTAGTGGCGTGGACTACCTGGAATTTCTAAAATCAGCCACAAGCACCTGCTTTAGCTAGTTTATTTCCTAACCAAATACACATGACTATTTCCTTCTTAAAATGTATTTTTCATTTTGGGCTTGTTTAAAAATAGAGGCAGCTTGTCCTTTGATGACTTCAACCTTGGACAATCAGCGGGGGCTCCTCCAGCAACATTTAATCAACCTCCAATTAACGTAAGAGAATGTTTTCCGACCGCCGTACCGACCCAGTGCTTTGCTCGTTAGCGTAACCCCTCTGATTAATGTTGTCTCCAACAGGAGGTGAAATGTTAGTGCTAATTAGACCACCCAATCAAGAGAGAGCCCAGACAGAAGGCTGGCGGAGGTTAGAGTTTGAGACACTGGCTGGTGTCAGAGTGTCTGCTATACTACTTTAAAAACAGAAGCTCTCTCACTCTTCCCCTCCCCCTGCTTGATGTAATTGAGGATGGTTAAAGCGTTCTCGTCGTTTCATGTTTGGCTTTGATCTGTGGGGCCCTGAAGCCTGCTGTGAACACATTGCTAAAATCAGCCACAGGGGCAGGAATTACAGTACAGCGGAGGGATTATCCAGCGCAGGGCAGATCCAGGGCTGAATGGAGGGATGTAGCAGGGCAGCACAGCTGGGGGACTGATGGAGGAAGCTATTAAAATGCTGGTTAGGAGGTGGAGGGGGGAGTCAATGCACCTGTTGGGAACCGTGGGAAAATTGACTAAGTCCTAAATGGCAACCTAGACCCTATATAGTGCACTACTTTTGACCAGGGCTCATCAAAGCAGTGCACTTTCTGCGGGACAGGGTGCTATTTGGGACGCATCCATAATGTGCTTAACTTTTCCTGGAAGGACGCTTGATTGGTAGATGTCCCTAGTCTTTATAGGAGCAGTTGGAGGACAATGTTGCTGTCCCAACATGCCTTGCACTGAGGTTATTTCCGTGTGACTGAACAGATGTGCTTAGACCTTTTAAGACTGTTTGTGCTATTGGAGAATATTACTAACTCAAATACTGTTCTCTCTCGCCCACCCTTCCTGCCTGCCTCGCTCTCACACAGTTCTCAATGGAACATGACTGAGCCACTCTCTCCGGCCAGTGACATACTGCATCTGTAAATATGTCCTGAATGGCGCCCCATACTGGCCATCAGCTCTCTGGGGACACAGGCATCCGGGCATGGGTCACCCCTGTAACCCCTCAATGCCCCCCAGGGTAGGAGGGTTTCCCAGTACACTAGGGCTTGGGAAATGACCTTTATCTAGGCATGGTTCCTCCATTTAATTCAGTCATCCACTCTTCACTGGTTAAGCTCTAGCTAGACAGACTCCTGGTGGGAAGATGGTCTAATCTTTAACCCCTGACACTCCAGGGAATCAGCTTTTATGGATAGGGCTAAACTGAACTGTTTCTTACAGAAGAAATATGGAAAGAGTTTGCATAACCACAGTAGCAATTAGAAATTAACAGTTTGAAGATCATGGGAAAATTATAACAGCAGCTCACCTGACAAGACTAAGTCCAAACATTATGATTTAAATGTGCCTTTTACATTTACTGTACTTTTCGCGGCATTTGTTGATAACGAAATCGGAAAACACTCTGGATACATTCAGTAACACAAGAATGTTCCTGGGAAATGTGAGGTGGGTGCAACATAAGACCAAAACGATGACAAGAGTTTGAGTGAGAGGTCTAACTGGTGTTTCCAAGTCATCACACACCTCTCCAGTGTGCACAGTTGACTCAAAAAAAGTCTTCAACTATGAGGGGCTTTTGGAGCTCTCCTAGCTGTGCCGTTGAGAAACTAGAGCAAGCACACTTGTTTCGTTTGGAACACAGCCCTGCATCCCCGCCATCACACAATTACTGTTTACGCAATCCAAAAAACGGCCCATTATTAATCGCAATCTGGGTCAGGCGGCCATCATCTGAAAGCTTGTTCTATTGCCAACATGACTAGCTAAATGACAAAATCAGATTTTACAGTGTGAGGCTTTCACAAAGCAATTCAGAGAAGCAGATCGTCATTTTAGTGAGAATAGAATGGAGTCGTTTGCATTCAGATGTGTGGTCTGTTGCAAATGTTCTTCACAATACAACATAGGTGTTTATTCTGTTCAGAACAACCCAGGGTAGAGCACCAAGTTGTCTTGTAAGTGATCAGAAATGTTGACACTGTATGACGTGACATTTTATGTGGAAATGTAAAGTGCACATTTGGATACAATTGTTTGACTTGCTTGTATGACAAAGCAGTATTTATTATAATACTCAATGTCTCATCTTTTAATATATAGGTAATTTAAAGCATTTCCTTCAATCAGACAAAAAAAGATTTGGCCCAATTAGCGGGAGGGATGAGGGCAACTTGTCCAGTGCGCGGTGCTCAAATTCAGAACAGCTGTCAGTCAAATCCCATCCAGCGCGGTGAAGCACAGAGCCAGAGCTCTGACGTCATGTATAGCATGCTACTGTAGAGCCACCACGCTCCAACGTAGGCGCTTATCCGTGTCCAAATCTGCCATTCTCAACTCGAATACAGGGACGAGTGTAAAGGGCTACATGCTAATATGTGAATATGGACCCCTCATGACTGTATGTAGTGTGACCACTTCAGCTCCCCGACCAGAGTTACTACGCAGCCCAGCCCCTGTGTCAGTTCAAAACATAGTCAGTGTTATTACTCTGTGGATGAGAGAGCACAGCCTCTGATTCGGAGGCGTCAGGACCTGGCACCACGTCAAGACTTTAAGTGGAAGGAAGTGAGGGAGGGAGAGAGACAAGACAAAGCTGCATCTCCCAAGCCAGCCTCCCGGCTTGCACTAAGAAGTGGAGTACGTGGGTGTGTAGTGTTTCTGCAGGGGGGGGGGATTCTTATGTATACATCTACATTGCAAACACAACATTGTAATAACCATCCAGCATGTAAAATAGCAGACTGTCTGGTTAGCAAGTCGAGGTCCAGCCACTGCATCAGAGGATTCTACTCTTATTTCTCTGCTGTCTTCACAAGAAGGTTATCGGCCAGTAGTCAGGCTGTCTCTATAATACTAAGCTAGCGGTGTCTGTTCTCTGATGTCAGGGTATTTGACGTTGGGGGAATAGGGAATGGGGGGGGACTGGGTGTCAGGGGAGACTCTCTGATGGCGCGGGCAGCTGTCACTAGGCAACTCTGGGGATCAGAGAGGTGACCGTCTGACAGTCTCCTCACCACATCACTGACCAAACAACCCCCAGCCCCACACACATCCACCCCTAGGTCTCACTGAACTGTGCCAATTAGGCCTACTAGAACATAAGACAATAGTAAGATATCGTACTTAGTGACCTAAATAATGTTCAGTTCTCAGAAATTCCTGTAGCAAATGCTTGATTAAATAAATATATATTTATATATCCTGAGAAAGCAGCAGATGGTGTTTTTTCCAAGTGGTGTGTCCACTCTAGTGCATCAGATTTACAGCCGACAGATAGCTTAGCTAAAGAGGGTAAAGCCTTGAAGGTCCATTCAGCCTGGTCAGCTGTTCTGGATTGACGAGTGCCATGGGGGAAGAATGGGATGTCCATTTGGATCGTCATGGCGACAAACGATGGACATGCAGTCACACACACCTATCAGAACTTGGATTCAGCAGTTGGTTTCCACAGGTGACAGTGCTGAAGGAGTTCAAATCAAACTGTCACATGCGCCGAATACAACAGGTGTAGACCTTACCGTGAAATGCTTACTGACAAGCCCTTAACTCTTCTTGAACTGCATTGTTGGCTAAGAAAATATTTACCAAATAAACTAAAAGTAAAAAATAAAATAAAAAACACAACACAATAACGAGGCTATATACAGGGGGTACCGGTGCCGAGTCAGTGTGCGGTGGTGCAGGTTAGAGGTAATTTGTACATGTAGGTAGGGGTGAGGAGACTATGCATATATATATATATATATATATATATATTTAAAAAAACAGCGAGTAGTAGCAGTGTACAAAACAAATGGGGGGGGGGGTCGGTCAATGCAATAGTCCAGTGGCAATTTGATTAATTGTTCAGCAGTCTGATGGATTGGAGGTAGAAACTGTTAAGGATCCTTTTGGTCCTAGACTTGGTGCTCCGGTACCGCTTGCTGTGCGATAGAGAAAACAGTCTATGACTTGGGTGACTGGAGTCTGACAGTTTTACGGGCTTTCCTCTGACACCGCCTATTCTATAGGTCCTGGAATGCAGGAAGCTTGGCCCCAGTGGTGTACTGGGCCGTCCGCACTACCCTCTGTAGCGCCTTATGGTCAGATGCCGAGAAGTTGCCATACCATCCGGTGATGCAACCTGTCAGGATGCTCTTAATGGTGCAGCTGTCCATGCCAAATCTTTCAGTCTCCTGAGGGGAAAAAGGTTTGATCGTGCCCTCTTCACGACTGTCTTGGTATGTTTGGACCATGATAGAGCGTTGGTGATGTGGACACCAAGGAACTTGAAACGCTCCACCTGCTTCACTACAGCCCCGTCGATGTGAATGAGGGGATGTTCGGCCCGCCTTTACCTGTAGTCCACGACCATCTCCTTTGCCGTGATCACATTGAGGGAGAGGTTGTTGTCCTTGCACCACACTGCCAGTTCTCTGACCTCCTAACTATTGGCTCATCATTGTCGGTGATCAGCCCTACCACTGTTGTGTCCTCAGAACTTAATGATGGTGTTGGAGTCGTGTTTGGCCACGCAGTCATGGGTCAACAGGGAATACAGGAGGGGACTAAGTACACACCCCTGAGGGGCCCCAGTGTTGTGGATCAGCGTGGCAGACATGTTGTTGCCTACTCGTACCACCTGGGGGCGGCCAGTCAGGAAGTCCAGAATCCAGTTGGAGGGATGTGTTTAGTCCCAGGGTCCTTAGCTTAGGGATAAGCTTCGTGGGCACTATGGTGTTGAGCGCTGAGCTGTAGTCAATGAACAGCATTCTCACATAGGTGTTCCTTTTGTCCAGGTGGGAAAGGGCAGTGTGGAGTGCAATTGAGATTGCGTCATCTGTGGATCTGTTGGGGTGGTACGTAAATTGGGGTGGGTCTAGTGTATCCGGGAGGATGCTGTTGATGTGAGCCATGACCAGCCATTCAAAGCACTTCATGGCTACCAATGTGAGAGGTTGAAAATGTCAGTGAAGACACTTGCCAGTTGGTCTGCGCACGCTCGGAGTAAACGTCCTGGTAATCCATCTGGCCACGTGGCTTTGTGAATCTTGACCTGTTTAAAAGGCTACAGTGAGCGTTATCACAGTCATCCAGAACAGCTAGTGCTCTCATGCATGCTTCAGTGTTGCTTGCCTCAAAGTGAGCATAAAAGGGCATTTAGCGCAAGTGGTAGTCTCGCGTCACTGGGCAGATTGTGTCTGGGTTTCCCTTTGTAGTCCGTAATAGTTTTCAAGCCCTGCCACATCCGACGAGCGTCAGAGCCGGTGTAGTAGGATTCAATCTTAATCCTGTATTGATGCGTTGCTTGTTGGATGGTTCGTCTGAGGGCATAAAGGGATTTCTTATTGGTTGTCACATCAATGGTTTATTTATCAGGCAGGAGATGAGCAACTTAGCAGCACAGCTAAGAGCGGTGTTACCGAGAAGTGGACTGTGGGTATGGAACAGCCGATATCATCAGTCTCTTAGTTTGCTCATTGTTAACGCTCCTAAAAAGGTGCACACCATTGGAAGTGATAACAGCTTGCAATGTGTTTTTCAATTTGACCTTTGATCAGTCATGGACGTGAGCATTTCTTATTGTTACCATGTACCTGATACATATGACAGAATATTATGAGAGAAAATAAAAATCAAACCTCAAACCAGTGCTTACCAGTCCACTGGCAAAATGTGACGAGCATGACACACCAAAGCCATGTTCGATTCAGATGGCCACATTGATATTCCAGTCAAGCGATACTCGTCTGCCAGACTGAAAAGAGGGCAAGGCCAGAAAGACAGGCCGGAATAGCATGTCTCATCCAGTTTCCCTGAACACTAATCATTCCATAATGGATGACTGATATCTACTTTCAAATTCAGCACCGGGTGGGACAGAACTCTCCCCAGTTAACATGGTCTCAGACTGTTGGGACAGCAAGTGGGAGACAGCAAGTGGGAGACAGCAAGTGGGAGCCTCCACATGAACAGACAAGAGGGGTGCAGTGTGTGTCATTTTCCTCTTGCTTTCTCCCTCTTATTACTGTGGCCGATGCTTCTCTGGCAGGACATTTGTCTGAGGCAGCTGGGCCATGGGAGACTGCAGAGCCTCTAAACTACTCCCGCCAAATGGGGTACACACCATCCAGTACCCTGCCCTGAACTCAGTCACTGTTACTAGCCGGCACCACCCGGTACTCTACCCTGACCTTTACTCAGTCACCGTTACTGGCCGGCACCACCCGGTACTCTACCCTGCACCCCAGACACTCCTGCCCTATGTACATATTAAAGTGACCAGTGTTCATTGACTAATGTTTACATACCGTTTTACCCACTTCATATGTACAGTGGGGAAAACAAGTATTTGATGCGCTGCCGATTCTGAAGGTTTTCCTACCTACAAAGCATGTAGAGGTCTGTAATTTTTAGCATAGGTACACTTCAACTGTGAGAGACGGAATCTAAAACAAAAATTCAGAAAATCACATTGTATGATTTTTAAGTAATTAATTAGCCTTTTATTGCATGATATAAGTATTTAATACATCAAAAAGCAGAACTTAATATTTGGTACAGAAACCTTTGTTTGCAATTACAGAGATAATATGTTTCCTGTAGTTCTTGACCAGGTTTGCACACACTGCAGCAGGGATTTTGGCCCACTCCTCCATACAGACCTTCTCCAGATCCTTCAGGTTTCGGGGCTGTCGCTGGGCAATACGGACTTTCAGCTCCCCCCAAAGATGTTCTATTGGGTTCAGGTCTGGAGACTGGCTAGGCCACTCTAGGACCTTGAGATGCTTTTTACGGAGCCACTCCTTAGTTGCCCTGGCTGTGTGTTTGGGATCATTGTCATGCTGGAAGACCCAGCCACGACCCATCTTCAATGCTCTTACTGAGGGAAGGAGGTTGGTGGCCAAGAACCTGCGATATATGGCCCCATCCATCCTCCCCTCAATACGGTGCAGTCGTCCTGTCCCCTTTGCAGAAAAGCATCCCCAAAGAATTGTGTTTCCACCTCCATGCTTCATGGTTGGGATGGTGTTCTTGGGGTTGTGCTCATCCTTCTTCCTCCAAACACGGCGAGTGGAGTTTAGACCAAAAAGCTCTATTTTTGTCTCATCAGAACACATGACCTTCTCCCATTCCTCCTCTGAATCATCCAGATGGTCATTGGCAAACTTCAGACGGGCCTGGACATGGGCTGGCTTGGGCAGGGGGACCTTGCGTGCGCTGCAGGATTTTAATCCATGACGGAGTAGTGTGTTACTAATGGTTCTCTTTGAGACTGTGGTCCCAGCTCTCTTCAGGTCATTGACCAGGTCCTGCCGTGTAGTTCTGGGCTGATCCCTCACCTTCCTCATGATTATTGATGCCCCACGAGGTGAGATCTTGCATGGAGCCCCAGACCGAGGGTGATCGACTGTCATCTTGAACTTCTTCAATCTTCTAATAATTGCGCCAATAGTTGTTGCCTTCTCACCAAGCTGCTTGCCTATTGTCCTGTAGCCCATCCCAGCCTTGTGCAGGTCTACAATTTTATCCCTGATGTCCTTACACAGCTCTCTGGTCTTGGCCATTGTGGAGAGGTTGAAATATGTTTGATTGAGTGTGTGGACAGGTGTCTTTTATACAGGTAACGAGTTCAAACAGGTGCAGTTAATACAGGTAATGAGTGGGGAACAGGAGGGCTTCTTAAAGAAAAACTAACAGGTCTGTGAGAGCCAGAATTCTTACTGGTTGGTAGGTGATCAAATACTTATGTCATGCAATAAAATGCAAATGAATAACTTAAAAATCATACAATGTCATTTTCTGGATTTTTTGTTTAGCTTCCGTCTCTCACAGTTGAAGTGTACCTATGATACAAATTACAGACCTCTACATGCTTTGTAAGTTGGAAACTCTGCAAAATCGGCAGTGTATCAAATACTTGTTCTCCCCACTGTATATGGTGTATTCTAGTCAAGGCTCATCCTATATAACTACTGCTGACTGTATACACCTTTTCTATTCATATACTGTCTACAATGTCTATACACACCATCATATACATATATATTTACATGTATAAATTAACTTTTTTTGATGTGTGCATTCTTCTGTATGGTTGGGTATTACTGCACTGTTGGAGCTGGAGAAACACGCATTTAGCTGAACCTGCGATAAGACCTGAAAAATAATGTGTACATACGCGACCAATGAAATCGCGTGTTCCTAAAGGAACAGCGCCGACAGATTGGAAGAAAACAAGCCGTTCCCGTGGTTACCGGTAAGCTGCTTCCCTCTAAAAAATAAATGTTTCAGAGCAATCATCTGTCCAGCTCGCCTCTAGTGTATGAGCCACTGGATGAATATGAAACTAAAGGATGAAGTGAAAAGACAGTTATTTTTTTGTAGGGTTTTTCTGTAACATTCACAAGATTTGGGACACTCTGGCATTGACAAAGTGACGAGTGGATAGATGGCCGGCCATTTTGTGTCCGTTTCCCTGAAACTCCTTTTCTTTGTGACCTCCAGGAAAGAAACTGGGTTGGCTGAGGGGCTCAGTGTGTGGATGCCTGGCTCTCCAAGTCTCAAGCGCTGTGGTGGAGACTGGAGCATTAGCCTCATCTCAGATTGCAGGGCTCCCCCTGGGACCTGTATTTCAGAGCTGTGAGCTTGACAGAGGAAGGCTATGAATATCTGAACCCAGTATGCCTCCTATAAGGGAATCGCAAAGGTTCCGTAATTAGGTTCTGAAATATGATTTTTTATTGTTGCCGAAAACAATCGCGGTGGAACACATACGACAAGAGCGCATATCCGTGAGAGACAGTGACGTATTGAATCACGAGAGGGATGAAGATAACTATCTGGTTAATTTAGTGACCCCCCCCCTCCAAAAAAAATATACTTCCCCATTCAGTGAGCCAGTATAAACTGTGTATCAGTAGGCTTGACTAGTTGAAATAAGCCTCTACAAAGCGTGGACCACCATGCAAAGAGTGACTCACAGCCCAGCCCACAGCCCATAGAGAGTCTCACCTCATACAGGAAACAGGTAGGATGAGGTCACTAGGACCAAAACAACAACTGCCTGGCAGACTTGCTCTTCAGACTGTGGCAACCTGCCCATAGGTGGTAGAGGGTAAGAAAGCAGCATTTATTTCCTTATTAAATAACAGAAATGGCTGACAGAAGTTGCTGACAGAAAAAGTTACTTTAAAAAAAACTTAACTCTTGAGGTAATTGGTGGAGGTGTATATAAAAAGTGTAGAAGTAATTCTAATTCTATTGTAGGAACTAAGTTACCTCCGTCAGCAGAAAACTCCTGAGAAGTAATCTTAGCAACATCCCAAATTCCATTACCATGTGCTTTAATGCGATTTAAGAGACAGATCTTACATGTGGGAATCGCCCGCGGCAAAACAAATGTTTGTCATTCGTAATATCCCCTAGGCACATTGCAGTTTGTCTTCATCCACAACTTTGCTGGATAAACACAAACACACAAGCTTGACTTGCTTTCTAATAAGCCTACAGATGGTTTCAAATTAATACTACAGTTATGGGATTTTAGACTTCAGAATATAGCTAGTGTAACAAACAATATTGGCATGCTGGCATCCTACTAAATGAACTCTGTGTTGAATTTAGTACGGCAAGGGTTTATAAAAGGCTGAGATCGTATAGGATGATAAAATACTTCTGGCACAAAGACCTGGGAAAAGTTACCTGAGTGTTTAAAACAGAAGCCATTATCTCAAAAGGTTGTGCGTATCAGAGCATCTTGCAAGATGACCAAGTGAAAGCAGAAACAGAACACCATTAGAGCTTAATCATTAAGCTTGGGGTTTTATGCTCTTCCTATCAGACCACAATTGCATGGGAACTTTCACGGTCTCTGTTTAATGGACAATGAGCGAGAAGCAATAATGGGGTTGTAACGAGCTGGTATCGTTCGAAAATATGCTTTGATTGCGCTCTAAAATAAACGAGCCAGCCATTGGCCTCTTTATCGACCGACCAAAAGCTTTTTCCCCATCCACAGGAATAATATAAATGGGTCTGAATGTTTATAGTTTAAGGCCGGGTCTAGTTAGCCTAGCGCACAGAACTGTGGCAGCTGGGACCAAAACAGCACCCAGTGTTGCTGCTGATAACAGGGGTTGTTGGGCTTCTGTGGCGTGCCAAGTCTGGAGCTCCAGAGACAAAGACACAGCTGTGTGCGGCACACCCAGGCACCACTTCAGCTTCTTCAGCCCAGGCACAGTGCCCTCATCTGGGGGCACTTCAGACCGGCAGAATGCCCCTATGGGGGACTGATGGGCTGCTTGAGGCCGGGCCAAGTTCTCCATGGGCCATGAGGGGTGGCCAACGGGTAAGCACTAACTTGTGAAGGCCCTATTTCGCACAGCAGGCAGTTGGTCAGGCCGCCAGCTAACATCCGAACAGTGGGCATGCTCTCCCCTCGGCAATCTCCCTACTGTGTTTAACACATACGTATTAGGCCCTCTATCCAACCGGCTGGCAAACTGCTGAAGGATTATTAGCCCAGGGAAGGGGGTCAGTGAGTAAATGGCTCAATCTAAAAAATAAAAAAAAACAGCCACAGACATTAACCACGCGTGGATGAGCTGTACTCATCACTACCTGCTCTTTATGGAAGACCGTTAGAAACTATTTTCAAACCAATACTTTTGAAGTGTCATCAGTAACTGTAAGGCCCAATACAGCTGTTTTTATAGAAATAACAAATAATTTCTGGGCAACAAGTAACTGACTGATTGTTGTCAATTAAAATTGTCAAAAAGAAACAAAAAAAATAGCTTCTTAGCAAATATCTATTTCTCAAGCAAGAATTTAGCAAGGACTGTCTGGGAGTGGTCTGAGTGGGGAGGGGGAAACTAGCTGTTTTTGGCAGAGGTTTGGACCTCTTTTTGGTCTATTAACTGCTGAAAACATCATCCCGCCAAAGCAGGCTGAAATTCCATGTAGTCGTTTCAAACCCTTACACTAAATAGGCATTATCCTTTTCACAGTATTACTCCAACGACAGTGTGAGAATACATATCAAGAAACAGGAAATCACATGTTTGACTGCACTGTGGGCTTCTTAAGACACGCCCAGATACACGATCAAAGCTGAAAAACACCAGTCAGTTCCTCTCTTGCTGAGGAAGTGGTGTATGAAAAGACAAACGCAGGACTTTTGAGACACAATCTATTCAACCACATATTGGCTACAATCCTCACAACCGGCTCTTTATGGAGCATCGGACACACGGTCGGTCCATCATTAGACTTTGAACGTGTATTCTGACGCTTCATCAGTAAGTTAACACAAGTTGAGAGTCGCTGTGAAACATTCATAAAAACACCAGTCATTTCCTCTCCTGCGGAGCATGTCAAATAAGTAGTTGGAGGGGGTTTGATCCTGCCACAATCAGCCTGTATGGGACAAATAAATGATATGGCAAAACAAGAAGTTCTATTCTCACTTGCTGTGCTCAGAAGACGGCAGGCTCGAGGCAACACCACAGCCTACATACTGATCCTGAGTTTGGACAACAGGGAAAAGGAGGCATTGAAATACCCCGCTGTGGTTGCAGGGACTTCCTCTACAGACTTATGCTAATACCTAAAGTGAAGTATGAAAAGACAAAAGCAGAGAGAGCCCATCTACCAAAGGGTGATGAGGGTTACGGTGTTGTGACCAGTGAGACATGGGCACGCCAACGAAGAGCGAATTAGAGAGCACATCCCCTTTGAAACGGAGGCAATAAATCAAACGGATGGGATCTGAACAGAGCAAAAAGGAGAGGAGCGGAACAACATTCACTATGAACTCAGTCCATAAAAAGATCACCAGCAACAGATAGCTGGAGGAGCTGCCTTCTTATGAGCTAAATAATACAAATGTACATTGATGAAAGCATAACCTCCCGATGGCCCACTGCATTGGTGACTAGCTCGGTGAAAGAGCAATCGAATGAACAGTGTCAGACAGATAAATGCCAGACTTGGGCTGAACAAAACATGTTCCATGCTGAGAGATTAATTATATTATGCAACATGCCAACCGCCTAATCAGTGGTAATAAAGGGATGTTAATATTTATAATTATGAATTTCTGCCCAGCGGCCATGGGCTGTTATATACAGGCCTTCTTTAGTAATCCTTTAAATACAGAGCTTAGTGCTCAGTGGGACCTCCTGGGTCTACATTTCATTGCAGAGGCTATTAATCGATCGCTCTATTTAAAGCTGGTGCCGCTTGGTGCCTCAAAAGGAGGGAACTGAAATCGTTCAGGCCAGTAAAAAAGGACGAAAAGAGGGGAATTATTTCTTCTTGGATTTGACACTGAAACACTTAACTCGATAACAAACGGATTAATGGTAGAGAGACGTTTTAATGTTACCTCTCATACCGTTTGTTTAACAACGCAGAGCTGTTTTAAAGAGAACTCTCCCTCACTCAATAGTTGGCATGCGGGCAACAGATGAAAACCAACCAGACATCCATTATTTTCCTTTGCGGTACTTTCTCCCCTTCCATCAGGACATAAAAATCTCTCCAAAGGAAAACAGGATCAGTCTTGTACAAAGTGAAAGTGGCCAACTGCCAAACCCAGCCCAGGCCGCTCCCCATCAAAACGGGAAGAAGCCACTCAGTCAATACCGGTAAACGATCAAAAACAATACCGGTAACAAGTGGGGAACTATGAAAAGGGGAGCCGAAAGCCGTAGGGTAAGGGAGAGAAGAGAACAGGGTGGAGGCTAGTGATAAGGGTCAGAGCCCTAACTTCTTCTTCAGTGGTACCCGTCGTCTCCTCTCCCTTCCACTCACCGTTCTTCTTGTACCATCTTGGAGTTTGCTCCATTCCTCAAAAAGCTTTTTCTCCAATTGAGGCAGAGCAGCAATCACTCAGTATTAAACCACCAGGATGTCTGAAGGCATCCACTTGGAAAACAGGACAGTTTCAAAGCAAGCCCTACGGTTGGCACGGCAACAAAGCTAGACAGACATTAAATCACCTGGTTCCATTACAAAATCAATTACTGCAGTGCACTTCCAACAGCTCCGCATGCAGCCCGATAATGGGAGAAATAATCTTGGATAACCAAAAGCAAGGTCAGTCTGACCCAAACATACATAATCAATATGATTCTCAGTCCATCCTGTATTACTAGTAGTAATAGCTTAGTATTTTCTGTAGTACAAGGACAGAATGCTAGTAGTTTACTAACCTATAAGTCCAAGCACCGATTCTTGTGAATGACTAGTACTTCCTCACTCCATTCTAGTACGCACTCTGCATCTTTACACAGATAAGTAAAACAACAGTAAGATGGAGATATCCAGTCAAATCTATTGAAGCACCCTGTCTATGCCATGGTTGTGGGTGGCAAAGTGGGCAGGCACCGCATTAGGCATCGTTACCTTGGTGGGCGGTGGGCAGCCGGTGGCCAGGCGCTGCAGCTGCTCAGAGGTATGGCTGCAGGAGAGGAGGTCTGAGCAACAGGCTGTGCGGCCCAGCCTCTTCATCAGAGAGGAGATGAAGCTGCAGCCACAGCCACACATCGACTTGCTCATTAGTGGCCTCTCTGGTCCAGAGGAAAAGACGACAACGACAAGGGGCGAACGAGGGATGAGAGAGGGAGAGCTAAAGACTAATGCTGTCCTGTCGGATGGGTCCTTCTTTAGTTCCTTTCAGTTGCTCCTCACAGCATTCGTTTAGTTCCCAGATTAAATAACTACCTCGTCCCGAGTCGTTCAACAGAGTCCTCCAGAGACACCCGACGCTTCCGGGTTCTCGTGTGTGTCAAGCCACAGGCTGCAGTTGCAATGTCACTTCTCCAGTCAGTTAAATCTCCGATGGGAAGCAGGCTCCGTGGTCATGCCTGGTGGGAAGGCCGGAGGCAGCTCACCTCGCTACACACCGGGGAGGCTCAAGTCTGCCGCTACATTACGGATGCTCCAGTCCATTCCCCTTGTGACTCTCTCCTCCTTCCACTCTCTTCTTCGCTCCTCTCTTCACAGCATCCAGACACACGCCTCCTCTCCGAGGCTCCTCCCTCTCTGCCCAGCTCACTCTGGAGCAGGATGCTGCTGGGGATACTGCCTCTGCTGCTACTGCCGTCTCCTACTCTCCCTCTTTGTTCCTTCCACCCCGCCAGCCACCGGATGAGGCTGCTTAAATGATGTGGATGTTGTCCCTGTCAACACCGCTGACTGCCACCACTGTACCTGCCACCCCCCCCCCTTCCAGCAGCTCTGGCAATAAGCCGCTCAGATCCGATCCGCCGAGTCGCCAATCAAAGTTCGTTGCCCTTTTATAACATGGGTGCTCCCGGGAGCCCGTCAATCAACCCAGTGCTGCATGGATAGAGCGGAGTGGAGTTAGGAGAAATCCAAACCGTGGCTCTGCTACTTCCCTCCACAAGGTTTGACAGCTGGATACAAAGGAGAGGGTTAGAAGGGAGCATCTAAGTAGTGAAGCGGCAGAGCACCAGACAGCGTTATTATCCGAATTATATGCCACTCCCGGGTCACAGAAAGGTAATCAGATGAAAGCAAGAGAGAGACAGCCGATCAATGTAAAACTCTCCTCCATATTCCACACAATACATACTGAGCAAAAATATAAAACGCAACATGTAAAGTGTTGGTCCCATGTTTCATGAACTGAAATAAAAGATCCTAAAAGAAGCGTATTTCTCCAATGTTGTGCACAAATTTCTTTACATCGATTAATGAGCATTTCTCCATTGCCAAGACAATCCATCCAAACAGCATGGCCATTACACAGGTGCACCTTGTGCCGGGGACAGTAAAAGACCACTCTAAAATGTGCAGTTGTGTCACACATCACAATGCCACAGATGTCTCACCTTTTGAGGGTGCGTGGAATTGGCGTGCTGTCCACCAGAGCTGTTGCCAGAGAGTTGAATGTTAATTTCTCTACCATAAGCCGCCTCAAATGTCATTTTAGAGAATTTGGCAGAACGTCCAACCACCCTTACAACCGCAGACCACATCTAACCACGCCAGCCCGGGACCTCCAGCAGGATCGCCTAAAACCAGCCAACCGGAGAGCTGATAAAACTGTAGGTTTGCACAACCAAAGAACTTCTGCACAAACTTTCAGACATCAAGTTTGCTGATGTGAACATTGTGAACCGAGGGCCCCATGGTGGCGGTGCGGTTACGGTATGACAGGTATAAGCTACGGACAGCGAAAACAATTGCATTTTATCAATGGCAATTGGAATGTGACGAGATCCTGTGGCCCATTGTCGTGTCATTCATCATTTCATGTTTCAGCATAATAATACACGGCCCCATGTCACAAGGATCTGTACAGAATTCCTGGAAGCTGAAAATGTCCCAGTTCTTCCATGGCCTGCATACTCACCAGACATGTCACACATTGAGCATGTTTGGGATGCTCTGGGTCGACGTGTACGACAGCAACTTCGCACAGCCATTGAAGAGGAGTGGGACAACATTCCACAGGCCAAAATCAACAGCCTGATCAACTTTTCTGATCCACCCCCTACCTTTAAAAAAAAAAAAAAAAAAAAGTTCTGACCAACAGATACATATCTGTATTCGCGGTCAGGTGAAATCCATAGATTAGGGCCTAATGAATTTATTTAAATAACCCGATTTCCTTATATGAACTGTAAAACATTGACATTATTGCATTTATATTTTTGTTCAGTGTAAGATGCCCTCTCTGCTGTGGTGAAGGTGAGGCAAGCCGTTTGGAAGTGTATACGGGGGGAAACCACATCACCGGTGCTTAAAGCTCGAGCACCGTGAGAAAATACAGATAAAATAAATGGAGAGAGAGCGAAAGCCTGCCCGACGTCATCTCCTACTCTGTGGGGGCGCTCGGTACAGCCTCCATCTCCAGGGATAGTCAGGTTAAACGCCCGAGATAAGGTGAGCGAGCAGTGCTGTAGAAGGAGGGAGGGAGGGGAGCGCAGGAAGCATCTTAGACCGGTAGAATTTCCAGCAGCACCCCTCTTCTACACTCCTCCCTCCCTCAACAACACTGCTCACTCACCTTATCAGGCGTTTAACCCGATTAGCCCTGGAGATGGAGCCTGCACCGATGCGCCCCCACAGAGTAGGAGACGACGACAGGCAAATCATTCACCTCATCACTGAATTGTAATCAGAGTTGATGAAGCCATGAGGCCTTGAGAGGAGAATGATAGGTTGGGGAGGGAGAGAGACGGAGAGAGAGGCCATGGTGAGGGTGGAGATGAGTTGAGGCAGAATGAGAGAAGGAGAATAGGGCTTGTGCTCGAGGCACCCTGCCAGCTCGATATAAATAGCCCCGGAATAAGCAGATAAAAAAGATAATCACCTTTAAGAGTACAATCACCACCACCAATGTGCAGACAGAAGACTAGGCCAAATCGGTAAAGGAGAAAACAGAGAATTTTCAGTACCATACAAAACACAGAGAGCAATAACTGGTGTCGTATGAAATAGGATGGGGTGGTGAATATCCCAGTATAATATCCCAAAAGATAGGAAGGCTAGGTTACTGTGCTGAGCAGTACGCCTCAACCTTAGAAGTGTTATCGCTCCACATATAGCATAAGTCAGAGATGTGGATCCACAGACCACAACAGTCCCTCGCCGACCACAAGCTGGGCCTGACTGTTCAGTATTCAGCTGGTCGGCTGTGTTCAGTGGGGCGATAACAGGGGACTTTAGCTAGAAATCAACAGCAGTTAGCCTCTCCAGGTGACGACTGTGAAAAGGACAGAGGCTGCTTGAAGTCATGACTGATTGTTGTATAGGGTGAGAGATATTTCACTTGCTTTGGCAATGTAAACATGTTTCCCTTCCCATGTCAATAAAGCCCATTGAATAGAATTGAGAGACGGTGAGAGGGTGTGAGAGTATATATATATATATATATATATATATATATATATATATATATATATATATATATATATATATAGACGTATGACATTTGAAATGTCTTTATTCTTTTGGAACTTCTGTGAGTGTAATGTTTACTGTTCATTTGTATTGTTTGTTTATTTCACTTGCTTTGGCAACGTTAACATATGTTTTCCATGCCAATGAAGCCCTTACATTGAATTTAAATTCAAATTGAGAGCGAGAGGGTGAGATTGATCCCCTATTGCCACCTCACTGGAACAAACAGTGCAAATCAACAAGCCTACTGCCTGGAACAGTGTGCCCAGAGACATCCTGAAATGAAAAGAGGCTGTTCAAATCAAAAAGATCAAGATGTAGCATGAGAAAAACAGTAAGACCACAACCAGCTGTTCAAACAAACATGACAGATGTAAACATCACAAGAACATTGAGAAACAGCTTTAGTTTGAGTGGAGAGAACAAAGTCACAATTTCTCTATGCAAAGCAAACATTAAAAAGTCTCTCGGCAGAGTGACTGAAAATCAAAGACAGGGGGAACAAAAAGCCACTTAGGGAACTTCAAAACTTGGCAACAACGATTGAGGCCCTTCTCGCTCTCCCTCGGTTAGTTCTGCATGGCTGATGCAGGCTACCGTGCGGGAAAGACAGGACTGTGCACACCTCAGCACACCATTATTATTCTGGGTTCAATAATCGCATTTTGTTATTTTCCTCTCTAGAGAGAACGAGAGAGCGGGTGAACGAACATCCAGTTCATTATTTATAAATATTGCTTTTCACTGCGTCAGCTCCCGGCTTCGATATTGATCCCTGGGGCGGAGCGGCTCGCTGCACCACAGTACCGGGGGAGGTTTTCAGAGGGAAGAGAGGGAGAGATGGACTGAACGGGATGAAAGGGGGAAGAGAGGGAGAGATGGACTGAACGGGATGAAAGGGGGAAGAGAGGGAGAGATGGACTGAACGGGATGAAAGGGGAAGAGACGGAGAGATGGACTGAACGGGACGAAGGGGGAAGAGATGGAGAGATGGACTGAACGGGATGAAAGGGGGAAGAGAGGGAGAGATGGACTGAACGGGATGAAAGGGGGAAGAGACAGAGAGATGGACTGAACGGGATGAAAGGGGGAAGAGAGGGAGAGATGGACTGAACGGGATGAAAGGGAAACTAACTGGATTTGCTTACAGTTAGAGTGAAGGAAAGCACATTAGACTGTACTTTAAAAGGATCCCGTTTATATTTCTGCAGCCAGGATGTGGAAGCAAGGCTTTTAGTGCAGTCATTTAGCCTAAAGATAAACACTTGCAAGGCGGAAGAGGCAGCCACGCAGTCATTAAAAAAAGGCCACATCTCAGACTCCAACTGTTCTCCCGAATTAGCCTCAAAAAAGGTCACCACGTCTTTTGAGAGCGTGCATTTCAAGAAATACAGAAGCACACACATGGTGTAAAAGGTGGCAGGCGACAGCTTCAGGAAAATCCAACCATTGTTTTGACCGGAGGCTAGTTTCCACAACATCCATTGTGTGTGGCGAGGAGCAAGGGCTGACGGAGTTATCAGTCACCGGCAATCAGGAATACGCGGCTAGCCTCCAACAGCCAACACCATACAATTACAGCTCCATTGTGTGGAGCCAGACCAGGCTACAAAAGCTTTCCTCTTCTGCAGATGGTGTACAGACTGGGCTGGGTCTGGAGTTGCAAGGTCTATGTTCAGGTGATGAGGTTTCCCCATTCATTGCATTGGGTGTTTCTTCAACCCTGAAAATTAATATTTGAGGGGAGATGACAAGTGTCAGGACCAAACGCAATAAGCAACAGGTAGTTTGGAAACAAAAACGAGGGGAACTGAAAAAGGGGTGTAAAATAAAAGAGAAGAAGAAAACCAGGCTCATGATGAAGGCCAGTAAATCCTCTACACACCACAAAGTCTCCTTGTGAAATTCCAGACTTTAGCACAGGGCAAGATCAGCTGTTGACGGGCTGACTTCATTTCCAGACTCACATGGACACCACATAAAACAAAGCAAAGCATGAATGTCACTGACAAGATGGCACCTTTCATCTCCCTCACTTGCCCTAGCTTGAGTACCTATTGTCACCTCAGTCGGTCTCTGAGCTTACTCGTCAGTTTGGTCACATAAGACGTGAGTCTTGGGCGTACAGTACTGCTGAGCAAAGCTCAACGAGACGCAGGCATCTCAGCACACCATTTATAGTGAGGCAGTGCTACTTTAATGCACCGCAGATTCAATTACCTCACACAAACCATGTTAGCCGACACTCCAGATGAAGCATCACCGCTCCTCCCACTGTGGAGACAACGGACAACTAACACACCACAAGGTGACACTGTTAGGCCACTTCTACCTTTCTACCACAAGCTGTGCGTCTTTCCCAGTCCTCTGAAACGGTCTCAAACTTCCAAAACAGTTAAGAGGAGTCTTAGGGAGATGGAACTGTGTTAGAGGTTACCCATGACATAATACTGCCTGGTCAAGATTTAGGTCTGGTCTGAAAGGCCTGGCAATCTGGCACACAGTCTAATCCTGCCAGGGTGGAGCGAGGGAGGTTGGTACTGCCAAGTACAGAATGAGAGGAAGTCACTCCTCCATATGGAGCCTGGAGCAGCATGGGTTCATTAGCTGTAGTTTACTACTCCGGCTCTCTCTCTCCCTCTCAAAGACTCTAACTTTAGATTGGAAACATGTCATTTTGGGAGTATATTTCTCTAGAGTTCAGCCCTACCCGTATGGTGGCTCTAGTCTTGTTACAGACGAGGCTAAATCTTCTCCCAGTCTACTGATGTGTGTGTATAATACGTTTGACTAAGATGCAGAGTAGACACCACATAACATGATTCAGACAGGAATGAACCCATTAAAATAATCACCTAAGCCAGGTGTCTGAACTTCCGGATTCATGTGAAATTAATTTTACCTGCCATGTTAACGCTATCAAATGGAAACACCTTTTCCGAAGCCTAGCCATCTATCAGAACTTGAGTGGGTATAATTCACCTATAGGGTAAGATCTAGGGCAGGGCTCATCAACCCTGTTCCTGGAGAGCTACCGTTCTGTAGGTTCACTCCAACCCTGTTCCTGGAGAGCTAACCTCCTGTAGGTTTTAACTCCAACCCTGTTCCTGGAGAGCTACCGTCCTGTAGGTTTTCACTCCAACCCTGTTCCTGGAGAGCTACCGTCCTGTAGGTTTTCACTCCAACCCTGTTCCTGGAGAGCTACCGTTCTGTAGGTTCACTCCAACCCTGTTCCTGGAGAGCTACCGTCCTGTAGGTTTTCACTCCAACCCTGTTCCTGGAGAGCTACCGTCCTGTAGGTTTTAACTCCAACCCTGTTCCTGGAGAGCTACCGTCCTGTAGGTTTTCACTCCAACCCTGTTCCTGGAGAGCTACCGTCCTGTAGGTTTTCACTCCAACCCTGTTCCTGGACAGCTACCCTACTGTAGGTTTTCACTCCAACCCTGTTCCTGGAGAGCTACCGTCCTGTAGGTTTTCACTCCAACCCTGTTCCTGGAGAGCTACCGTCCTGTAGGTTTTCACTCCAACCCTGTTCCTGGAGAGCTACTGTCCTGTAGGTTTACACTCCAACCCTGTTCCCAGAGAGCTACCGTCCTGTAGGTTTTTACTCCAACCCTGTTCCTGGAGAGCCCATCCTCCTGTAGGTTTTCACTCCAACCCTGTTCCTGGAGAGCTACCGTCCTGTAGGTTTTCACTCCAACCCTGTTCCTGGAGAGCTACCGTCCTGTAGGTTTTCACTCCAACCCTGTTCCTGGAGAGCTACCGTTCTGTAGGTTCACTCCAACCCTGTTCCTGGAGAGCTACCGTCCTGTAGGTTTTCACTCCAACCCTGTTCCTGGAGAGCTACCGTCCTGTAGGTTTTCACTCCAACCCTGTTCCTGGAGAGCTACCGTCCTGTAGGTTTTCACTCCAACCCTGTTCCTGGAGAGCTACCGTCCTGTAGGTTTTCACTCCAACCCTGTTCCTGGACAGCTAACCTACTGTAGGTTTTCACTCCAACCCTGTTCCTGGAGAGCTACCGTCCTGTAGGTTTTCACTCCAACCCTGTTCCTGGAGAGCTACCGTCCTGTAGGTTTTCACTCCAACCCTGTTCCTGGAGAGCTACCGTCCTGTAGGTTTTCACTCCAACCCTGTTCCTGGAGAGCTACCGTCCTGTAGGTTTTCACTCCAACCCTGTTCCTGGAGAGCTACCGTCCTGTAGGTTTTAACTCCAACCCTGTTTCTGGAGAGCTACCGTCCTGTAGGTTTTAACTCCAACCCTGTTTCTGGAGAGCTACCGTCCTGTAGGTTTTAACTCCAACCCTGTTTCTGGAGAGCTACCCTCCTGTAGGTTTTAACTCCAACCCAGTTTCTGGAGAGCTACCCTCCTGTAGGTTCACTCCAACCCTGTTCCTGGACAGCTAACCTACTGTAGGTTCACTCCAACCCTGTTCCTGGAGAGCTACAGTCCTGAGGCTCTCACTCCAACCCAGTTCCTTTAGAGCTAACATTCTGTAGGTTCGCTCTAGCCCTGTTCCTGGAGTGCTAACCTCCTGTAGGTTCACTCCAACTAGAGGCCGACTGATAAATCGGAATGGCCAATTAATTAGGGCCGACTTCAAGTTTCCATAACAATCTGTAATTGGCATTTTTGGACACCGACCATGGCCGATTCCATTTTTTGGTCCTCCAATAATCTGTATCGACGTTGAAAAATCATAATCGGTCGACCTCTAACTCCGACCTTAATCTAGAGCACCCAATTCTAATTATTAGCTGGTTGATAAGCGGAATACGGTCAGTTACAACTGGGGTTGGAGCGAAAACATACAGGTGGGTAGCTCTCCAGGAACAGGGTTGGAGAGGCCTGCCCTAGGGAATACCTAGAGTCCTTACAAAGCAGCATATTTTCATCAGAACAGAAATCATTCACTGAATATGTCTAAATGCTTTTGGACACTTGTATGAGTGCAATTCCCCTGTGCAGTAGTACCTAGGGAGTCCGTGGAGCCCTGAGAGCACGGTGCAGCTGCAGTAGCTGGAGGCTGTGTGATGCTGGCTATCATCTCCCTGTGTGAACAGACTTGTTCAGTCCCTGGAGAGAGAGGGATTGTGGGTGACTAGTACACGGCTGAGGGAACAGGTGTGTCTGCGGGGGGGGGTTAGCGCTGTAGTATGTCAGGACTACACCTTCACACATTGTACAGAAACAGAGTGTATTAGGAAGGACACCTTTGTAACAACTAACAGGAGGAGACCTAGGGCTAAATCTGAAACCAGGATATTGAGAAGCCTGTGTTTCTTTCTATAGCACTGAGGGTGAAAGATAACACACACAATACTTGAATCATGACCAATTTCATCAACTCATCAACTCATTAAACGGTCGGAAAACTAGGCATAAGCTTTCAAATGGTAATAGACAAGGAGCATGGTTAGAACCTCAGACCTATTTTCCGTTTGAGTTGATTTATTACGTTTATTTAGACAGGGACAACATGCAACATACAGTCTCAGAGCAATGAGAAGTCGCACTACATTTAGCTAAGCACTAATTTACAGCTGTAGTCCCCCGACTACATGATGGCAATGATGTTCCACTGCCAATAACATGCTATGGGAAAATGTATTCACTGCCAACATTTAGCCTACAGCGACTTTCATTGCCACTGAGTCTTTCATTGCCACTCTGCTAAGTCAATTAAGGAGCCCAGGCAGAAAGCAGGCATTTGTCAAGGACATCTGAACAGTCTTGTGTTTGTTTCTGATGGGAGGAAACCATCTGTAAAGACATGATCCACTCCCAAGTATTAATTGTGATGCGGTTGTAAAGATGGACAGTAAATCTGCAGTCTGTCTTGATGTTGGCCGCAGGCCTGGCCACCGACCAGACAGCCAAACATAGGGCTCGGGTGGGGTGAGCTTAGCCTGGCTTCGGCGCTAAAGGGAAGTGAAACAGCGAAATATCTAGCAAATTCAGTTAGGACACCGGGCTAGGGGTGCGTGGCATTGAGTCATGGGAATTCCCAGATTGGCCTAGGGACTTTAAAATGGAGAAAGGTGAGAGTGCATTAAAAACTCCACAAACTCCTGGCCTGCAAAATCATTATCCACTTGTGTCACTGATGTTGTGTTTATAAAGCGTTTGTCCAACGTTTCCCCCCTTTCTAAGAGTGGCGTGCGGACAGTGGATCTGGGGAATAAGCATTGATTCCAACCTTTCCATTTACAAAGTAGTGACTTGTTAGCGGATTATTCAATTATCATCCAATTACCATCATCGTTCTATATCAAGCAAGGTCTGGGTCCTTCATTAAAATCTCTGCCTTTTTCCTCCATCAATCTCTTCCCAACTAATTCATGGGGATCAAAATAAGTATGTTTCAGGATCATTTTTCCCTCATTGATCCTGCTGTGGGCCTACCTAACAAACCGCTGACACACTGGGAGAAAGGACAACAGCGACTGGCCAGGAAGAGGAGTTCTGGGGAATAATTAGTTATGATTATGTATCAAACTACGCTGTGTGAGACTTGAGACTGGAGTACCCTTTTAAGACGGGCCTAAATGTCAAAAAATACCAGCTTCAAAAAGGTGAATACCGTTCGGCAAATCTTACTCCAAACTGGCTAAAAAAATTTAGTTTTTTTTTTTTTGTGACTTTACGTTAACACCTAACATCCACCTTATTCTCCTAACCTGCTGTGTACGTTCACCTAACCTGCAACTAAAATGTTGTAGCCGTATTGAAGTGGTGTGTTTTCAGGGAATCTCTCTGGCGAACAGTAACCGCCCCAATGACATTGTACAGAGAGACCCAATAGGAGCCAGTGAAGGGTGATTCTCTCCACTCCATCTGACCAGGCTTGCAGTGTCCATTTCCTCTGACTAGACTGTCCTCTAGTGGGGAAAGACGGAACAATGCCTTTCCCTCGACTACAGCATGAGAAACACAGGTACTACTACTTTCTCTATTCTCAACAGAAATGTGTCCGATTTTAGGCCCACTGACTGCATGACGTCCTCAGCAACAAACCAAAATGCCTAGGCCGAGTAACCCACAGGCCTACAATCGGCTATCCTCTTCTATTTTCAACAGAGAGGAATGTCACATTTGGCGTGCTGACGTGCTGAACAACAACAACAATGTTCTGGGTGGACCGGGTGGGCCCTCCAAGAGTGAACGATGCCTGTGAAGCCACCGCATCCTGCCGCCCCAGGAACAGAACAGTGCAGGGTGGTTTCCTGTTTTCGTCCGGAGCTTCCGAAGCATGAATGACTGGGTTGAAGTGTGTGACTGTGACCGCCTTTTTCTCTGACGATGGAACGTACACACAGCGCAACCTACAAACAGCACCATCCTACTACCCAGCTCTCACAGTAACAGCAAAGAACACGCCACAGCAAACTGAGTGCGTGTTTGAGTCATTTCACCCCTGTTCCCCACAATAGAGAAGCAACATCTAAAAGCAGAAACAAAATGGCCAGCAGGTTTTACTCCGGTGCCATTTAGACACATTACCCTGGTATTGTGGTCAGGATCCCGGTATAACCGAAGATGTGGGCCTACGGGAAACTCAGGCATTTAAAGTCTGGTGGGCCAATAGATCATCAAGAGAGGAGACGGTTCTCTCAACATGTTATTGTATTTCTTACAGTCCAGTCTAGATTTCTTCCCACTACATGGATCCACTCCCGATAAACTTTTCCAATGTTAAACAAAAAAAACGCAGCGGATTAAATACCCTCCGAGCAGCCCTTTCATTACACCCAAATGTAAGCTGACAGTGTGACGTGACCATTCCAAGTTGTTTAAAGCCTCGCCACTAACAGAGGGCATCTGCAGCTAGTTTTACTATCCGGCCCTGTTAGCAATTGCTTAAAGCCGTAGAGTGAAACTGAAATGGTCAAAAGTGTTGCACTACATAGAGAATAGGGTGCAATTTCAGATGTAGCCTTAGTATATCAGCAGCCATTTCTACTGTCCTCTGCTGTCCTGTGTCATCAATTGTGCGCTGGCCATTTTCTTCCCCTGGCTGCTGGGCTGGCGAAAGGAAAGGGCCTTTAAATTATTTACATGGGATGTGTGTGGGTTGTGGGCGCTGGGGGACTGATTAAGGAGTGACACAAAGGATGACTGGTTGAATCCCAGACCTCTTCTCTTCTGCTGCTCTGCTGATGTGGAAAGTGCCTTGCTTTCACCTCAGGATATGACAAAGCCACGGTCTACTTGTCTTCTCCCTGTGCTCTGTCTGTACTTGTGAAGAAATGCTCACCTCTTCCAGGAACTGATCCCACATTTCCCCTACACCACTGCTTCACACCTCTTCTAAGTAAAACACACAGCCTGAAATTCCAAATATGACCCGTCTCTTCAGCTGAATGAAGACACACCTAGCTCATCCTTTAAAACAAGAATATTTTTTGTACCTTGAGGAGAAGATGAAAGCGACAGCGCCTGTTGTGACGGGCACAGCAGTTCCTGTGGATATTACCTAATTACTATATCAAACATGGGGAGGTAACCAAGCTGGTCCTCTTCCCCCTCTCTTACCGTCTACAGACTGTAATTAAGTTACTACCTTCAGGAGAGAGAGCGGCACCAACAGCCCTGCTGCTGGGACTCTGCAGCAAAAGGTTTCTCTTAATAAAAACACAGAGAGGCAGTGTGAGAACCAGAAGGAGCAGGCAGTGCCACCAAACACACACAGTGTGAGAACCAGAGGGAGCAGGCGGTGCCACCAAACACACACAGTGTGAGAACCAGAGGGAGCAGGCGGTGCCACCAAACACACACAGTGTGAGAACCAGAGGGAGCAGGCGGTGCCACCAAACACACACAGTGTGAGAACCAGAGGGAGCAGGCGGTGCCACCAAACACACACAGTGTGAGAACCAGAGGGAGCAGGCGGTGCCACCAAACACACCGTGTGAGAGCGACAAACACTACAGCAGTTCTTAACTGGGCACACACACACACACGCACACTGTATTTGATCATTGAAATAAGCAAGTGATGACTGATAGCTGATGTGACATCCATTCATTGTAGCCTACACTGTTCTAATATTGATGGAAAGGTGAAAAGACTTACACGCTAACCTCACTGGCCACGTGGATGTTTGAAATACAAAAAAAAAAACAGGTTCGTTGGAGTAGAAAAACACACTTTTTTGCATGACTCGGGCTCCAAAAAAATCTACAAAGAATACGCTAAAAACAATGACCATATGCATGTCAGTTAAAATAACAACCCAACGTTCATCTGCCAGGACAAACTAGCCAGCAACAGCTAGCTTAGCTAAATGTCCATGAACGTTTGTGTTTCAACCTGCCCCCAAATTAATATAGTTATATTTTAACCTGCGTGTCATGATCGCCTCTGGTGTGGACGGACAAAATCAACTACACGTAGCCAGTGTAGTCAGCATGTTTTTCAAACAACCCAACTTGCATACTTCTATTGCAACTGTTCTTTAAAGAAAAGTGTGCACCTCTAACTCCGCTCACCTGCTTCGACACGGTTTCTCACCAGTGAGCCCAGACGTATCAACCTTAGCTTGGGTTGAGGTAACATCCAGCTAGCATCCTGAGGAAACTGCATTGGAAGAATGAAGACTGTGCTCCCCTGGGATTCCAATCCAAACCTACCCATTATTAACACCCCCAGGTATGGTGTCACATTAGAAAACCGTCAGAGAGCCTCAGAATTGTAGTTTTAGAAGGCAGGTGAGCAGTCAGGACCATCCCTTTAAATATTCAACAGTTAGCAGAGAGATCACCCCGTATGAGGCTCTCTGTATGCTATCCAATCACTTTACCTTTAATTTACAAAAGCATGCCAGCAATGAATTATTCAGGGTCTCGGCTGGCTGCACTTCGTCTGTAAGGAGGTAGAGCTCCCCACAGCACACACACATACAATGGAAGGATACACACATACTAAAAGGTGAACCCATTCTGCATGAATTCACATATTTGCTCTTTCATTAATCTTAAGTGGCTGGGGAGAGGCCGATATGAGAATCCACCTTCAAACTGGGGAACACACATCAGGAAACAAAGATGGTGAACACCTACTTCAAATTAATTAAAGTTACTACCAAAACAATTGTGCACGCATGTGCACAGGAAAGGCATTGCTTCTATGCGCCTTCGCCCCAACAGTGGGACAGACACACACACACACTACTCCTCATTAGTGATCTCATCCCCTCGAGGTTCCCTCCCTATTTGCCCACAGATGAGCCTGAGCAACACCGACAGCGACGCTTCAAAGTTAATAAACCTCCTGTTTCTTCATAGGTAGTTGTAAAAAAAAAACTCCCCTGACGCAGAAGTGTGAATGTGAGGCTTCCTGCCTCTATCCCTGAGAACAATGAGAAGGGCTGGGAGGGTGGATCTCTCTCATTCCACTCCCCCGTTCATCCCTTCTCCATCTCACCCTCCCTCCCTCGCTCACTCCCTCCCGCTCCCTGAGTATCATTTCTCTCCCTCTTTCGACTTTGTTCCCTTCCCTTTCATTCCGGAGGAACGACACACGGCTAACGCTTCCTGAGGAGAGATCTGGTACAATAAAACGCCTCTCCAAATGGTTCAGGGGGAGCCTGCCAGAGGATGCTGTTATACAATGTACTGCTTACCCTGGTAGTCAAAGGGATCCTTCGGGATTTTGGCTATGAGGCCCTTTATCTACTTTCTCAGAGTCGGATGAACTCGTGGATAACATTTATGTCTCTGCGAGCGGTTTGAAGGAAGTTGCTAAGTAGCGCAATTGCTAACTAGCATTAGCGCAATGACTGGAAGTCTATTGAATGCTTAAGTCTCAGACTGCTAGCTAGCAGATCCCCATAGACTTCCAGTCATTGCACTGACGCTAGTTAGCAACTTCCTACAAGCTGCTCTCAAAGACATAAAAATGGTATCCATGAATTCATCAGAACCTGGAGAAGCATTGCCAAAATCTTGAAGTATCACTGTAAATTCATTGTCAGAGCAGGTCAAAGAGCAGGACTCAACTCTCACAACTAATGTTCAAACTTGGTAGGCTCATTTTGATGTTACAGGCTAGGCTAGCCTTCTGGTGTTAGCTGTCAGTGTACTGTATAGGTTAACTGTTCCTGGGGATATGTCGCAATGTGAAAAGTAGTCAAATGTTGGAGTGACTCGTCATATTAGGTTAAATATTGGTTGATATCCCTATATGGAAGTTATGAGAACAAAGGTACAGGTTAGTGTTGATTTTATTCCCTCACCTAGAGACTAAGCCTAACAGAAGCAGTCCTCGGTAACATAAAGAGGCTGTAATAACGTATCAGGATATCTCTGTACCGGAGGAGAAAGGGGCAGGAGGTAAATCACGAGGCGCTGTCGAGCGGGCTCACAGTTGAAAGCCGAATGAAGTCGTGGTAAAATGGCCACACAGTGGAAAGACGGTCATGAATACTAAGATAGTGAAAAGACAGGAGGAGGGAGGGATAAATCAGCCTAAAAAGGGGGAAGCTTAATTGAGCATTAAGCCTCCACCGAGAAGTCAATGAAGGAGAAAGAAAGGAGTCTAATTAGCTAGCTATTAAATATCTGTCTGGTTTCCTGTAGCCTCAACCCAAAAGAAACACACACGCGCCTCTACAGCCCCCCCCATACCCATGGGAGCTTAAGTGAAGCAGTTAAGATTCTCCTTGTCAGCCCCACACAGTGCACATACACACTTAACATCTGTACTGTGCATAAAGGTATGCAGCTGGTGATCATGGAAAAATCCACCACACCCACCCTCCCTCCCTCCCCAATCCCCAGAGGGAGGAAGTGAAGCGGTTACTCACGAGTCTCTCGGTCAGGCCACACTGGGGGTTGTTCTCCTCTCCTCTCCCGGCCTGGCCCCTCTCTGTTAGGGCTGTCAGTGGAGGCTGAGTAGAGAGAAGGGGATGTCAGTGCATCGTGTGTTAAACAATCTGAGGTCATCACAGAGTCAACATGCCACAGGGCCGTCTGGGGTGAGAGAACGTAATGATCTCCCCTCTCTCTCCCTCAAGGCTCTCGGGGTCTCTCAGTTCCATGTGTTTTGGTCTCATCCTGGTATCTCACAGTTTATCCCCCTGAAACCCAGACCCCCATAACAGATACAGCACACCTCCACTCTCGCAGTCTCCCACAGACGGGCCCAGTTAGTCACAACAGACTCACACAGGGCGATAACACAAAGGAAACAAATGCACGAAGACGCCTTAAGACAGAGATTAAGTCACACACTTGGGACTTACGTAAAGATACAGACAGTGAGCTATGCAAAGAAACAGAGTTGTATGTAGCAGGAAACGGGCAATCTAGGATCAATGCCGTATAGGGGAACATTCCCATGTGAAGGTGAGGCTTTACAACTCCACTACATAACCCTACACCTTAATTCAATCACTACTTTACTTCTACAGTGGCTATACGAAGTAACAGGGGTGTGTCGGAAATGGCACCCTATTCCCCATCAAGGAAGACACCCGGGGTGTTTCTTGATCTTTCTGACACCGAAGGTGTGGGGAATTCCTTCCGGGAGCAAGCTATAGAATCATTTTAAAAAACAACAGGTAGACAAAAGTCAAAAAAATCCAGGCAGGAACAGACCGGCTGAATATTGACTATACCGGTGTCAACATGCAACAGTGCATCACCACTGCACCTGTGAGGCAGATTGGTTTACCCACTGATAGTGGCTCATTAACATGTAGTAATCAGCCATTCATTCACAAGGGGCAGCTGCACACTTAGGGCCTAGGCCCTACAGGCTGGGTAACCTCGTGCAGCAGGAAAGCAGCATTCAGCTAAACAGTCTTCCCTTGTCTTATCTGCAGTATATGGTTACCCATGAACTGGGTTTGGTAAGTCTGGGATGTGCATGTCATGGCACTCTTGTATGTTCCCTTTTCATACTGTATTCAGTTGCCATAATCAACTAGGCAGAACCTCCTGAAAGCAGTAACGGCGGACGGTTGTCGGGCATAAAAACCCTTATGCTACATTGACGACAGGCTCAACAAGGCAACTCTCTTTCTGTAGCGTGCGTAGACGAGGGCCTTGCTGTTAACCGTCGGAAGCAAACCGACAGTTGCTGTTGGACAGCCACTTTGATGCATCCCCTCAGGGTTCTCTGAGCCTCTCTAACCCCACTGGTGCCCCTAACCCAGTCCTTATGGCAAAGTGTTCAACTTTCCACCCAGCTGAAAGAGAAGACAGGAACACGAGCTGGGTCAGACTACTCTAATTTGGTTCTCTGGTGAAGTTAGTTTCTTCACGGACCAATTTGGAGAGCTATTCTTTGGCCTGACGGGGGGTTTGAGACGGACAAAAAAAAGTGCCGTTTGATATGGGAAGCGGTCGGAGCTCAAGTCGGGCAAAAGTCAACATGTAACTTGAGCAGCCACTGGGGATCTTTTGGCAAGGCAGACCAGTTGTACGAGGCACAGTTATCGGCTTCCAACTCCCGTCAGTTTCTACCTCTGAGCGGCTGACAGTGCCGAGAAAATAACCCCTAGATATGACAGGCTATCCCATCACAACAGCACTAAGGAACATGGACAGTGCCAAGGGAACAGGCCAGGGCTTGCTGTTGGCTAACTGGGTGTTAACACCAGACAGAGCCGGACAGGAGTCCCGGGAAAGACATTGAGAAAAGCAGAGGCAGACTATTCAGCTGGTTTTAACAGTGGATCACCGTGAGACAGGAGTGAGTGTGCATGTTTGAGACAGCAGATCACTGTGGCTGCGTTTAGACAGGCAACTCAATTCTCATATTTTTCCCACAAATTGGTCTATTGACCAATCAGATCTTTTAACATCAAGAAAGCAGTTGGTTTATGACTCTCAGGAGCCTATGGAATTATAAGAGACGAGAGAGAGAAGTCAAGGTTAGATTGTAGCACCATTATGTAACTTGGCAGCACAGCAGCTAGGAGATGTTTACAGATTCTGGTGAGAGGTTCCAGACACACACGGAGACAGAGAGAGCACTACCGAGAGAGAGAGAGCGTGCGAGAAAGCGTGAGAGCCCCCGAGGGAGTACGAGAGCACGAGCGAGCACAAGAGAGAGAGAGAGCGAGCGAGCACAAGAGAGAGCGAGCGAGCACAAGAGAGAGAGAGAGCGAGCGAGCACAAGAGAGAGAGAGAGTGAGGGAGCACAAGAGAGAGAGAGCGAGCACGAGAGAGAGAGAGCGAGCGAGCACAAGAGAGAGAGCGAGCACAAGAGAGAGAGAGAGCACAAGAGAGAGCGAGCGAGCACAAGAGAGAGAGCGAGCGAGCACGAGAGAGAGAGCGAGCGCACACAAGAGAGAGCGAGCGAGCGCACAAGAGAGAGAGCGAGCGCGCACAAGAGCGAGAGAGAGCGAGCGCGCACAAGAGAGAGAGAGCGAGCGAGCGCGCACAAGAGAGAGAGCGAGCGAGCGCGCACAAGAGAGAGAGAGCGAGCGAGCGCGCACAAGAGAGAGAGAGTGCGAGCGAGCGCGCACAAGAGAGAGAGCGAGCGAGCGAGCGCGCACAAGAGAGAGAGCGAGCGAGCGCGCACAAGAGCGAGAGAGAGCGAGCGCGCACAAGAGCGAGAGAGAGCGAGCGCGCACAAGAGAGAGAGAGCGAGCGAGCGAGCGCGCACAAGAGAGAGAGAGAGAGCGAGCGAGCGCGCACAAGAGAGAGAGAGAGAGCGAGCGAGCGCGCACAAGAGAGAGAGAGAGCGAGCGCGCACAAGCACAAGAGAGAGAGCGAGCGAGCGCGCACAAGAGAGAGAGAGCGAGCGAGCGCGCACAAGAGAGAGAGAGACGAGCGAGCAAGCACAAGAGAGAGAGAGAGACGAGCGAGCAAGACAAGAGAGAGAGAGCGAGCGAGCGCGCACAAGAAGAGAGAGCGAGCGAGCGCGCACAAGAGAGAGAGAGCGAGCGAGCACAAGAGAGAGAGAGCGAGCGAGCGCGCACAAGAGAGAGAGAGCGCGCACAAGAGAGAGAGAGCGAGCGAGCGAGCGCGCACAAGAGAGAGAGAGCGAGCGAGCGAGAGCGCACAAGAGAGAGAGCGAGCGAGCGCACAAGAGAGAGAGCGAGCGAGCGCACAAGAGAGAGAGCGAGCGAGCGCACAAGAGAGAGAGCGAGCGAGCGCACAAGAGAGAGAGCGAGCGAGCGCACAAGAGAGAGAGCGAGCGAGCGCACAAGAGAGAGAGCGAGCGAGCGCACAAGAGAGAGAGCGAGCGAGCGCACAAGAGAGAGAGCGAGCGAGCGCACAAGAGAGAGAGCGAGCGAGCGCGCAAGAGAGAGAGCGAGCGAGCGCGCAAGAGAGAGAGAGAGCGAGCGAGCGCGCAAGAGAGAGAGCGAGCGCGCAAGAAGAGAGAGAGAGAGCGAGCGCGCAAGAGAGAGAGAGAGAGACAGAGCGAGCGCAAGAGAGAGAGCGAGCGCGCAAGAGAGAGAGCGAGCGAGAGCGCACAGAGAGAGAGCGAGCGAGCGCACAAGAGAGAGAGCAAGAGCGAGCGCACAAGACAAGAGAGAGCGAGCGAGCGCGCAAGAGAGAGAGCGAGCGAGCGCGCAAGAGAGAGAGCGAGCGAGCGCGCAAGAGAGAGAGCGAGCGAGCGCACAAGAGAGAGAGCGAGCGAGCGCACAAGAGAGAGAGAGCGAGCGAGCGCACAAGAGAGAGAGCGAGCGAGCGCACAAGAGAGAGAGCGAGCGAGCGCACAAGAGAGAGAGCGAGCGAGCGCACAAGAGAGAGAGCGAGCGAGCGCACAAGAGAGAGAGCGAGCGAGCGCACAAGAGAGAGAGCGAGCGAGCGCACAAGAGAGAGAGCGAGCGAGCGCACAAGAGAGAGAGCGAGCGAGCGCACAAGAGAGAGAGCGAGCGAGCGCACAAGAGAGAGAGAGCGAGCGCACAAGAGAGAGAGCGAGCGAGCGCGCAAGAGAGAGAGAGCGACAAGAAGAGAAGAGCGAAGAGAAGAGAGAGCGAGCGAGCGCGCAAGAGAGAGAGAGAGAGCGAGCGCGCAAGAGAGAGAACGAGCGAGCGCAAGCAAGAGAGAGAGCGAGCGCAAGAAGAGAGCCAAGAGAGAGAGCGAGCGCGCAAGAAGAGAGAGACGAGCGAGCGCGCAAGAGAGAGAGCGAGCGAGCAAGAGAGAGAGAGAGAGCGAGCGCGCAAGAGAGAGAGCGCAAGAGAGAGAGCGAGCAGCGCACAAGAGAGAGAGCGAGCGAGCGCACAAGAGAGAGAGCGAGCGAGCGCACAAGAGAGAGAGCGAGCGAGCGCACAAGAGAGAGAGAGCAAGAGCGCGCAAGAGAGAGAGCGAGCGAGCGCGCAAGAAGAGAGAGAGAGCGAGCGCACAAGAGAGAGAGAGAGAAGAGAGAGCGAGAGCGCGCAAGAGAGAGAGAGAGCGAGCGAAGCAAGAGAGAGAGAGCGAGCGCGCAAGAGAGAGAGACAGCGAGCGCAAGAAGAGAGAGAGCGAGCGAGCGCACAAGAGAGAGAGCGAGCGAGCGCACAAGAGAGAGAGCGAGCGAGCGCACAAGAGAGAGAGCGAGCGAGCGCACAAGAGAGAGAGCGAGCGAGCGCAAGAGAGAGAGCGAGCGAGCGCACAAGAGAGAGAGAGAGCGAGCGCACAAGAGAGAGAGAGCGAGCGCACGAGAGAGAGAGAGAGCGCACGAGAGAGAGAGAGCGAGCGCACGAGAGAGAGCGAGCGCACGAGAGAGAGAGCGCACGAGAGAGAGAGCGCACGAGAGAGAGAGCGCACGAGAGAGAGAGCGCACGAGAGAGAGAGCGCACGAGAGAGAGAGCGCACGAGAGAGAGAGCGCACGAGAGAGAGAGCGCACGAGAGAGAGAGCGCAGAGAGAGAGCGAGAGAGAGAGAGCGCAGAGAGAGAGCGCACGAGAGAGAGAGCGCACGAGAGAGAGAGCGCACACGAGAGAGAGAGCGCACGAGAGAGAGAGCGCACGAGAGAGAGAGAGCGCACGAGAGAGAGAGAGAGAGAGAGCGAGAGAGAGAGAGAGCGACAGAGAGAGAGCACGAGAGAGAGAGCGCACGAGAGAGAGAGCGCACGAGAGAGAGAGCGCACGAGAGCGAGAGAGCGCACGAGAGAGAGAGCGCACGAGAGCGAGAGAGCGCACGAGAGCGAGAGAGCGAGAGCGCACGAGAGAGAGAGCGCACGAGAGCGAGAGAGCGAGAGCGCACGAGAGAGAGAGCGCACGAGAGCGAGAGAGCGAGAGCGCACGAGAGAGAGAGCGCACGAGAGCGAGAGAGCGAGAGCGCACGAGAGAGAGAGCGCACGAGAGCGAGAGAGCGAGAGCGCACGAGAGAGAGAGAGAGAGAGCGCACGAGAGAGAGAGAGAGAGCGCACGAGAGCGAGAGAGAGAGAGCGCACGAGAGAGATAGAGAGAGAGAGCGCACGAGAGAGAGAGAGAGAGCGCACGAGAGAGAGAGAGAGAGCGCACGAGAGAGAGAGAGAGAGCGCACGAGAGAGAGAGAGAGAGCGCACGAGAGAGAGAGAGAGAGCGCACGAGAGAGAGAGAGAGAGCGCACGAGAGAGAGAGAGAGAGCGCACGAGAGAGAGAGAGAGAGCGCACGAGAGAGAGAGAGAGAGAGCGCACGAGAGAGAGAGAGAGAGCGCACGAGAGAGAGAGAGAGAGAGCGCACGAGAGAGAGAGAGAGAGCGCACGAGAGAGAGAGAGAGAGAGAGCGCACGAGAGAGAGAGAGAGAGAGCGCACGAGAGAGAGAGAGAGAGCGCACGAGAGAGAGAGAGAGAGAGCGCACGAGAGAGAGAGAGAGAGCGCACGAGAGAGAGAGAGAGAGAGCGCACGAGAGAGAGAGAGAGAGCGCACGAGAGAGATAGAGAGAGCGAGAGAGAGAGAGAGAGCGCACGAGAGAGAGAGAGAGAGCGCACGAGAGAGAGAGAGAGAGCGCACGAGAGAGAGAGAGAGAGCGCACGAGAGAGAGAGAGAGAGCGCACGAGAGAGAGAGAGAGAGAGCGCACGAGAGAGAGAGAGAGCGCACGAGAGAGAGAGAGAGAGCGCACGAGAGAGAGAGAGAGAGAGCGCACGAGAGAGAGAGAGAGCGCACGAGAGAGAGAGAGAGAGCGCACGAGAGAGAGAGAGAGAGCGCACAAGAGAGAGCGCACAAGAGAGAGGGAGAGAGAGCGCACGAGAGAGGGAGAGAGAGCGCACAAGAGAGAGAGAGAGCGCACGAGAGAGAGAGAGAGAGCGCACGAGAGAGAGAGAGAGAGCGCACGAGAGAGAGAGCGCACAAGAGAGAGGGAGAGAGAGCGCACAAGAGAGAGGGAGAGAGAGCGCACAAGAGAGAGAGAGCACACAAGAGAGAGAGAGAGCGCGCACGAGAGAGAGAGCGCACGAGAGAGAGAGCGCACGAGAGAGAGAGCGCACGAGAGAGAGAGCGCACGAGAGAGAGAGCGCACGAGAGCGAGAGAGAGAGAGCGCACGAGAGCGAGAGAGCGAGAGCGCACGAGAGAGAGAGCGCACGAGAGCGAGAGAGCGAGAGCGCACGAGAGAGAGCGCACGAGAGCGAGAGAGCGAGAGCGCACGAGAGAGAGAGCACACGAGAGAGAGAGCGCACGAGAGAGAGAGCGCACAAGAGAGAGGGAGAGAGAGCGCACAAGAGAGGGAGAGAGAGCGCACAAGAGAGAGAGAGAGAGCACAAGAGAGAGAGAGAGAGAGCGCACGAGAGAGAGAGAGAGAGCGCACGAGAGAGAGAGAGAGAGCGCACGAGAGAGAGAGAGAGAGCGCACGAGAGAGAGAGAGAGAGCGCACGAGAGAGGGAGAGAGAGCGCACGAGAGAGGGAGAGAGAGCGCACGAGAGAGGGAGAGAGAGCGCACAAGAGAGAGGGAGAGAGAGAGCACAAGAGAGAGAGAGAGCACAGAGAGAGAGAGAGCACAAGAGAGAGAGAGAGCACAAGAGAGAGCACAAGAGAGAGAGAGAGCACAAGAGAGAGAGAGAGCACAAGAGAGAGCACAAGAGAGAGAGAGAGCACAAGAGAGAGAGAGAGAGCACAAGAGAGAGAGAGAGAGCACAAGAGAGAGAGAGAGCACAAGAGAGAGAGAGAGAGCACAAGAGAGAGAGAGAGAGCACAAGAGAGAGAGAGAGAGAGCACAAGAGAGAGAGAGAGAGAGCACAAGAGAGAGAGAGAGAGCACAAGAGAGAGAGAGAGAGCACAAGAGAGAGAGAGAGAGCACAAGAGAGAGAGAGAGAGCACAAGAGAGAGAGAGAGAGCACAAGAGAGAGAGAGAGAGCACAAGAGAGAGAGAGAGAGCACAAGAGAGAGAGAGAGAGCACAAGAGAGAGAGAGAGAGCACAAGAGAGAGAGAGAGAGCACAAGAGAGAGAGAGAGAGCACAAGAGAGAGAGAGAGCACAAGAGAGAGAGAGAGCACAAGAGAGAGAGAGAGCACAAGAGAGAGAGCACAAGAGAGAGAGAGAGAGCACAAGAGAGAGAGAGAGAGCACAAGAGAGAGAGAGAGAGCACAAGAGAGAGAGAGAGAGCACAAGAGAGAGAGAGAGAGCACAAGAGAGAGAGAGAGAGCACAAGAGAGAGAGAGAGAGCACAAGAGAGAGAGAGAGCACAAGAGAGAGACTAAGAGCACAAGAGAGAGACTAAGAGCACAAGAGAGAGACTAAGAGCACAAGAGAGACTAAGAGACCAAGAGAGAGAGAGCGAGCGCACAAGAGAGAGAGAGCGAGCGCACAAGAGAGAGAGAGAGCGAGCGCACAAGAGAGAGAGAGAGCGAGCGCACAAGAGAGAGAGAGCGAGCGCACAAGAGAGAGAGAGAGCGAGCGCACAAGAGAGAGAGAGAGCGAGCGCACAAGAGAGAGAGAGCGAGCGCACAAGAGAGAGAGAGAGAGCGCACAAGAGAGAGAGAGCCAGCGCACAAGAGAGAGAGAGCGAGCGCAGAGAGAGAGAGACAAGAGAGAGAGAGCGAGCGCGCACAGAGAGAGCACAAGAGAGAGCGCACAAGAGAGAGAGAGCGAGCGCACAAGAGAGAGAGAGAGAGCGAAAGCACAAGAGAGAGAGAGCGAGCGCACAAGAGAGAGAGAGAGCGAGCGCACAAGAGAGAGAGAGAGAGAGAGAGCGAGCGCACAAGAGAGAGAGAGCCAGCGCACAAGAGAGAGAGAGCGAGCGCACAAGAGAGAGAGAGCGAGCGCACAAGAGAGAGAGCGAGCGCACAAGAGAGAGAGAGAGCGAGCGCACAAGAGAGAGAGAGAGCGAGCGCACAAGAGAGAGAGAGCGAGCGCACAAGAGAGAGAGAGAGCGAGCGCACAAGAGAGAGAGAGAGAGAGAGAGAGCGCGACAAGAGAGAGAGAGAGAGAGAGCGAGCGCACAAGAGAGAGCGAGCGCACAAGAGAGAGAGAGAGAGAGCGAGCGCACAAGAGAGAGAGAGCGAGCGCACAAGAGAGAGAGAGCGAGCGCACAAGAGAGAGAGAGCGAGCGCACAAGAGAGAGAGAGCGAGCGCACAAGAGAGAGAGAGAGCGCACAAGAGAGAGCGAGCGCACAAGAGAGAGAGCGAGCGCACAAGAGAGAGAGCGAGCGCACAAGAGAGAGAGAGAGAGAGAGCGAGCGCACAAGAGAGAGAGAGAGAGAGAGCGAGCGCACAAGAGAGAGAGAGAGAGCGAGCGCACAAGAGAGAGAGAGAGCGAGCGCAGAGAGAGAGAGAGAGAGCGAGCGCACAAGAGAGAGAGAGAGCGAGCGCACAAGAGAGAGAGAGCGAGCGCACAAGAGAGAGAGAGCGAGCGCACAAGAGAGAGAGAGCGAGCGCACAAGAGAGAGAGAGCGAGCGCACAAGTACAACGTAGAACACATGCAGAGCAGAATTAGGCCGATACCCACTAATTATCAAAATCCAGAAAAGAGCTGTTAAATTCTACAACCACCTAAAAGGAAGCGATTCAAACCTTCCATAACAAAGCCATCACCTACAGAGAGATGAACCTGGAGAAGAGTCCCCTAAGCAAGCTGGTCCTGAGGCTCTGTTCACAAACACAAACACACACTACAGAGCCCCAGGACAGCAGCACAATTAGACCCAACCAAATCATGAGAAAACAAAAAGATAACTACTTAACACATTGGAAAGAATTAACAAAAAAACAGAGCAAACTAGAATGCTATTTGGCCCTACACAGAGAGTACACAGCGGCAGAATACCTGACCACTGTGACTGACCCAAACTTAAGGACAGCTTTGACTATGTACAGACTCAGTGAGCATAGCCTTGCTATTGAGAAAGGCCGCCGTAGGCAGACATGGCTCTCAAGAGAAGACAGGCTATGTGCTCACTGCCCACAAAATGAGGTGGAAACTGAGCTGCACTTCCTAACCTCCTGCCCAATGTATGACCATATTAGAGAGACATATTTCCCTCAGATTACACAGATCCACAAAGAATTCGAAAACAAATCCAATTTTGAAAAACTCCCATATCTACTGGGTGAAATTCCACAGTGTGCCATCACAGCAGCAAGATTTGTGACCTGTTGCCACGAGAAAAGGGCAACCAGTGAAGAACAAACACCATTGTAAATACACCCATATTTATGCCTATTTATTTGATCTTGTGTCCTTTAGCCATTTGTACATTGTTAAAACACTGTATATATATATATAATATGACATTTGTAATGTCTTTACTGTTTTGAAACTTCTGTATGTGTAATGTTTACTGTTAATTTTTGTTGTTTTTCACTTTATATATTCACTTTGTATGTTGTCTACCTCACTTGCTTTGGCAATGTTAACACATGTTTCCCATGCCAATAAAGCCTTTGAATTGAATTGAATTGAGACTAAGAGAGCACAAGAGAGAGACTAAGAGAGCACAAGAGAGAGACTAAGAGAGAGACTAAGAGACAAAGACCAAGAGAGAGACCAAGAGAGACTAAGAGAGCACAAGAGAGACTAAGAGACAAAGAGACAAAGAGACCAAGAGACAGAGAGAACGAGAGAGACTAAGAGAGCACAAGAGAGAGAGAGAGCACAAGAGACCAAGAGACAAAGAGAGACCAAGAGACAAAGAGAGACTAAGAGAGCACAAGAGAGACTAAGAGACCAAGAGAGACCAAGAGACAGAGAGACTAAGAGAACAAGAGAGACTAATGGAGCACAAGAGAGAGACTAAGAGACCACAAGAGAGAGACTAAGAGACAAAGAGAGAGACTAAGAGAACAAGAGAGAGAGACTAAGAGAGCACAAGAGAGAGAGAGAGCACAAGAGAGACCAAGACCATCATACCACCCAGCTGTGGAACAGAAACTCTGTTCATCTCATCTCTATGTTGAGCCCAGAGGCCAAATAAACTTGAGCTGCTGATAGAAAGAGAATGAGCAAATCCATCTCATTTCACAGGTTTCCATAAGTTTGACAGTTCCCAGCATTCCTTTCCTGTTTTCAGATGACCGTTTGTAGTCGTCTGGTAGCCAAACCGGTGACAACTGTGGCCATTTCCATTTTCTTTTTATAGAAATAAAATACAGAAAAATGTCAAACTTGGGAATGACCACATGAAGTCATTGCTCCAAAGTTCACAGAGTCCAACATACCAGGACCACCGTCGACAAGGAAAAATATTGCAAACCATCCAAAGAAAACATTGAATATATCGGGGTCATATATGTATTGTTGGACATGAAGAGAGAAAAGATTCCCAGACAGTGCCAAGATCTGAGAACAGAACAAGTTCATCTACAGCCTTCCGTTGACGTCAGCTGCTCGCCAGGCCAGACGTTAATATTTATATTGCAAAACGGAGTTTTGGCGGGGGTGACTGCTGTTCACCGTCAGTTTGGTCTGACTCTAATCATCCTGTTAAAGTGAGCACAAAGAGAGTGCTGTCGGAAAAAAGCTGAACAATAGGTTAAAAAGGTACACCGGTTGCAGGACGAGTCAGCCCTCGTTCTTCAATGACAACATGTGGTCTTATAGACAGCCACATGCATCACAAAATACATCACGAAAGTCGATTGAGAGTCCCTGTATACATACTGGTTCTATTGAATGCCTATTGATTTGTTCTCTCGTAAAAAAAATCTGTCATTGAATGAAGCTAAAGCATGTCTCCTCAGCAGGAGGGAAGCATGCGGTGTTGAGTCGTTGGGTAATCTCAGAATCTGATTCAAAGCAGAGCGCAGCATGTATCAAATCAAAGTCATTTTGATTCAGAATGGCAACAACAAGTACGTACACACACACATTCAGAGTGACCCACTTACAGAGAGTCAGTGGAATCGAAAGAGGAGATGCAGGCTTCCACATTGACCAGGGAGGGTTTTTGTGAGTGTAAGCAGTAGACCTTTCCCTGTTATGGTCGCAGTTGGCCAGAGAGAAGAACTAGGACAAAGTGCACTGCGTGAAAGGTTGTACGGTCCAAAATAGAGAAAAGTTCTCTCCCCTTCTCCTCTCAACAGGCCTGGAACACATGCTGCCAAGCTTGGCGTTCCATAAACCAACAGGCTGACATCGTGACCACAATATCAGGTGGAAAACAAGGAGCACTTTCTAGGAACAGCTCAGAGGTTCCCAGAGACCTCTGTCTGTGTCTGTCTGTCAACACAGTACAGAGGTAGTAGACTCATGTCCAGGTCAGCTGTAGTCTGTAGAATTGAAAGACTGCCAACAGAAGACTTGCGATGAGTTCTAGAATCTTGGTCCATTGTCAAGACATTCTGTTAAACCCTGGGTGACGAGCATTAGGGTGTAGAACGACATAACCAGAGATGAACACAACATTCGAAATGGAGGCCTACCTATTACCCTATTTAACAACACTAATTCAACAACATTCACTTGCCTCATGCGATTGTGTGTCCTCGAAATGCAGTCCTCAAAACGCAGATGAACGAACAACCTGTGCTTGCCTTAGGTCTTCAAAATGGATGAATTCGCTTATTTAATTACAGTACTTTAACCTCGCAGTCAAATCAGTCTATCATTAACCCGCATTGGTTTCCAGTTGAGTACTGTACATCTTTAGGAGAGCATTATTCACTTCAGGCCTCAAGAGAAGCCTGGTAGGCTATAAGCTAAGGGAGAGGAGACCGGGAGACCACCGCAGCGAAAGCAGTTCTTGATGGGATACTTCATTCACAGGGACTCAGTCTATGGTCATGATGAGCCTCAACTTCAACCTGGTCGTGTACTGTGACTATGTCACACTACGAAGGCAAACCGAGCCATATTGGGCTGACCTGGTTACCACATCCACCATAGTTGGACAATGTGAAGAGAAAACAGACGCAGTGTAGTGTGAGTCATCCAATAATGTGAAACCAGCCAAACGCCTAACTGGAGCCCAGGAAGACCTCACTTATTAACTCAACACCTGTAACAGGTGGTTAGTCTGGAGGTCAATCACCCAGCAGTATAAAACCCCAGCCTGGGCTCTGGCTAATCCAGGTACGACTGTAGAGGAGCTGAAGTATCCCCACACACACACACTGTCATCCAGATGGAGGACACCTGGCCAAGGCACATGCTTAGAGCTGCTCAGGCACACACACACACACACACACACACACACACACACACACACACACACAGAGTTGAAACAGATGGGCCAAGACTAGGGGTGTATGTACGTACGCATGGACAAAGCCATTGATCACGTGACACCATTCATTCCCATGTGAAGACTCAATAGCGCATTGAAGCCAAGTGGAGTCTGTTAAGATGGCGTCTCATGGAGACATAACATACGCTGTTAGAACTACTCCAGGAAGTGACGTTGCAGACTAGGTCAGTGCTGCCCCCTCTCATCGAGGCCGAACAGAGTACTGCAGGCTGCCATTAGCAACTAAATGATCATTATAACTTCTGTGTGCGATTTTAAATTAATCAGTTCAAAGACATACATTTGGTTTATTAGAAGCAATTGGTACCATGATTGTGTAAATAGATTTTTTTTTTAAGACAAATTATTTTTTTCATTCACCCGAATGAGGGATCATGTTTTCTGCTAACAATGTTTGCCAGTACCGTGGTCGGACTTGTGAGGGGCAGTCTTTTTCCCCTAGCTGGTACAATTACCATATAACCATGTAACCAATGGTTACGGATGATATTAAATAACCATTAACCGTTTATTAAAACATTTATGTAATACAATATTTTGTTTGTGGAATGAACAGCTAACTGAAGACTGGATAGCCGGGCATTCGTGTATGAATTTTGTTCTTTGTTGAATGAAGACAGTGAATAAAAGGGAAGGAGGATGCATTAAGGGAGACCTGATGGATAAAAACATGACATGGGTTACACTAGGCATCCTTATACCAATCCCACCAGTATGCAAACTGTCCAATGCAGCCGTTGGAAAGTTTGAAATGAGCGGTTATAGGCAGAGATGTTTGTAACTCTTTCTTCATGGTCTATGTTGACGTCACTAGGAAGGCCAAAAAAACATATTCCACCAAAACAGGCTGAAATTTCAGATGGTCTTTTCAAACAGATCTTACACTAAAAAGGGCAGTATCATTTTCACAGTACTATTCCAACCTCTGTGTGAATGAATGAAGTGTGCACACGCGCACACACACACACACACACAGTGTTTAGACACCCCTACTCATTCAAGTGTTTAATTTTCGACATTGTAGTATAATAATAGACATCAAAACTATGAAATAAAGGAATTATGTGGTAACTAAAAAAAATAAAGTGTTAAATCAAAATACGTTTTAAAATTTGAGATTAGAAGCCACTCTTTGCCTTGACAGCTTTGCACACTCTCAACCAGCTTTATGAGGTAGTCACCTGGAATGCATTTCAATTAACATTTATAAGTTAATTTGTGGAATTTCTTTCCTTCTTAATGCATTCGAGCCAAATCAGTTGTGTTGTAACAAGGTAGATAGAGGTGGCATTCAGAAGATGGTCTTTTACCAAATAGGGCTAAGTCCATGTTATGGCAATTACAGCTCAAATAAGCAAAGAGAAACAACAGTTCATCATTACTTTAAGACATGAAGGTCAGTCAATATGGAAAATGTCAAGAACTTTGAAAGTTTCCTCAAGCGCTATGATGAAACTGGCTCTCATGAGGACCACAGGAAAGGAAGACCCAGAGTTACCTCTGCTGCAGAGGACAAGTTTATTAGAGTTACCAGCCTCAGAAATTGCAGCCCAAATAAATGCTTCTGAGTTTAAGCAACAGATACATCTCAACATCAATTGTTCAGAGACTGCGTGAATCAGGCCTTCATAGTCGAATAGCTACAAAGAACCACTACTAAGGGACACCAATAAGATTAGACAAGTGGAAATATGTCCTTTGGTCTGATGCGTCCAAATTTGAGATGTTTGATTCCAACCGCAGTGTTATGTGAGACGCAGAGTAGGTGACCAGATGATCTCCGCATGTGTGGTTCTCACTGTGAAGCATGGAGGAGGAAGTGTGACGGTGCTTTGCTGGTGACACTGTCAGTGACTTATTTAGAATTCAAGGCACACTTAACCAGCAGGGCTACCACAGCATTCTGCAGCAATAAGCCACCCCATCTGGTTTGCGCTTAGTGGGACTATCATTTGCTTTTCAACAGGACAATGACCCAAAACACACCTCCAAGCTGTGTAAGGGCTATTTGACCAAGAAGGAGAGTGATTGAGTGCTGCATCAGATGACATGGCCTCCACAATCAGCCGACCTCAAACCAATTGAGATGGTGTGGGATGAGTTGGACTGCAGAGTGAAGGAAAGGGAACCAACATGTGCTATTATTTTATTTAACTAGGCAAGTCAGTTAAGAACAAATTATTATTTACAATGACGGCCTAAAATCGGACAACGCTGGGCCAATTGTGCGCTGCCCTATGGGACTCCTAATCACGATTGGTTGTGATACAGCCTGGATTCGAACCAGAGTGTCTGTCGTGACGCCTCTAGCACTGAGATTCAGTGCCTTAGACCGCTGCACCACTTGGGAGCTCCCGAGTGAAAAGCATTCCAGGTGAAGCTGGTTGAGAGAATGCCAAGAGTGTGCAAAGCTGTCATCAAGATGAAGGGTGGCTATTTGAAGAACCTCAAATATATTTAGATTTGTTTAACACTTCTTTGGTTACTACATGACTCCATGTGTTATTTCATAGTTTTGATGTCTTCACTATCGTTACACAATGTAGAAAATAGTAAAAATAAAGAAAAACCCTTGAATGAGTAGGTGTCCAAAATGACTGCACTGGGCCTTTAATGTTCTTTGTTTGTGTTATTAACAGGTGGTTTGTGACAGGCTTCCTTTGAACACCTGATGTGACAGGCCGATCAGCTTCACAATCCTATGAAGAGCTAGATTGTTCTCCGTAGAGGAAGAGGAAATAAGTTACGACATGCCCCAGAATAACCAGTACACATCATCAACCACACAACGAGGCTAGTTTAGGGATAATCCAAAGAAAATAAGCTACTGGGAACTACAGTAAATCTGTATGCTGATGCAAGGCACGTAATCTACATCAGAAAACACACACTCAATCTCGGGGGCTACGGCCCTTCTCAGAGAGTAAAGTAACATCCATCACTATACATGGGTGGAAGATGCCGTAGAAACAAACTAACACTCTCTCCTTACAAGGACCATGCTACAGTTTCTCCTCTGCCACCCACACCATGAGGGAAGCGATTGCCTCAGCAGGGCCATAGGAGTCGACACACTTCAAATCAACAGCGCCAGGTCTCTCGAGTGGGAAACAGGCGGACCTACGCACTAAAAAAAGAGAAAAGTACATCATGCACACAAACACAGGCCTATGCAATACGTGAACAAACAGCCTACTTCAGAAAAATGTTGCAAGGCTGCCAAGACAGATGTACTGTAATGTCTGTAACACAGACAACAACGTCTGTGATTTGATGTGTATATAATTCCCAGACCGTTTCCAGATGTGCTCGACTGAACCTAGCCTGGGCCTGTATTCACAAAAGCGTCTCAGAGTACGAGTGCTGCTGGTCTAGGGCCTAGGTTTTGACGAATGAATAAAACCGAGGGACCTGATCCTAGATCAGATGCTTTGTGAATACGGGCCCAGCCCTTGTGCTGCTCCTTGAATTGGTTTTTTAATGCATGGTAACTGGAGTGAGGTCTGTGTTTACGAAACAAGTCCAGGCCCCAAGGAGGACCATGGGACAAGGAGAAATCTCCACTTACAAAACAAACTATTCCTACACGTCTATCAACAGTAAACCACCTTGACCTTTGGGGGAGAGCAGACATCACAAACAATGTATGGGCATGTACAGGATGAAGTTCGGTTTGGTTCAAAGGGAGTATATTTGTGTTACACATATCATGGTACATGAAGGGCGTGTAAGTAGACACTTCACAGTGAGGTCTACACCGGTTGTATTCGGCGCATGTGACAAATAAAATGTGATTTTAATTACCAAACTTTTATTTGACCCGGGTATGGGGGACAATGTCTTCTGAGCTCGGACTCTTCTACCATAACAGTCTAGGCTTAGTGGCGTAAGATCCCTGGTCATGTCCTCATAACAGAGAGTTCCCTGTAAGGGCGTGATCTTTGGGAGGTCTGGTATTTCTCCAGGCAGGGCAGACATGTTCTCACAGCTGTAGGCTATTTACTGAAAACACACAGCAAGAAAGGTAAAAGAGCAGGTAGGTGAGAGCCTAACCACTGAATAATAAGCAAGTTCTTGTCAGGTCACACCCGACATGACCCAACTGCGTGAACTAGACCTGGGTTCACATACTATTTGAAATCATTTAAAATACTGTATCCGTGCTTGACTGAGCTTGCCTGTTCCAAAGGAACTACTGGTCGAAAGTGCAAATGCCACCCACCTGGCAGTCCAGCAAACAATCAAAGTATTTGAAAGATTTCAAATAGTATTTGAACCCAGGTCTAGCTGTGAGAGGTGACGCATTCCGCCGCCGGTCTGTTGTCGTGTTACTCAGGCTTGGTAGCCGTGACATAGCAGAAGTCAAGATATTTTCCCTGACTCAAAACAACAGTCTGAAACCTGGGGGTGCCAAGCTAAGAGTGTAAGGGGTTATAAAAGCCTTAATGCAAATGCATTAAAACCATGTATGTAATGCGTGTGTAAAACCCATTAGTCAACAGTGAACAGAAAGGCCACGTGTGACTTAATGAGATGTTTTTTTTTTTTTTTTTTTTTTTTTAATCAGTGGGGTTATTAGTTTGGGCAATATACACAATAGTTCAACAGGAACCTCAGTCATTAATTGCCTCCCTTTCACCTGTATTTTCATGGGGTGAAAATCTTTTTCCTGTTACAATTGGCCCTATGCTTTAGCAGTATACGCCACTCAAAGTTGGGCAGCAGTGTCATACGGAAAAGAGACCTGCTTCATGGAGCCTCTCCTAGTGAATGAACATAACTAGTCCTACTACAGCTAGCCTAGCCCAGCTGTAAACACCAGGCAGTAAGGAGAAAGACATGGGAGCCTCTCCTAGTGAATGAACATAATAACTAGTCCTACTACAGCTAGCCTAGCCCAGCTGTAAACACCAGGCAGTAAGGAGAAAGACATGGGAGCCTCTCCTAGTGAATGAACATAATAACTAGTCCTACTACAGCTAGCCTAGCCCAGCTGTAAACACCAGGCAGTAAGGAGAAAGACATGGGAGCCTCTCCTAGTGAATGAACATAATAACTAGTCCTACTACAGCTAGCCTAGCCCAGCTGTAAACACCAGGCAGTAAGGAGAAAGACATGGGAGCCTCTCCTAGTGAATGAACATAATAACTAGTCCTACTACAGCTAGCCTAGCCCAGCTGTAAACACCAGGCAGTAAGGAGAAAGACATGGGAGCCTCTCCTAGTGAATGAAAATAACTAGCCCTACTACAGCTAGCCTAGCCCAGCTGTAAACACCAGGCAGTAAGGAGAAAGCAAAGGAGGAGAGACGGTCCTCAAATTACTGCAGGAATGCGGAGGGAATACATTTCCTCTCCACCTCCTTCTCATTCTGCGGCATTTCACACTGAGTCGTGGGTGAAATCCGACGGTCCCCGTGATGCTACCTTTCCTCCAGAGGCGAGGGCCACAGCAGCGGAGGTCTCCACCAGCAAAACACGGATCACATTTCATCCGGGTAATGATAATGAACGCCGGGACGGGCTGCCAAAAGCTTCAGTTACGGAGGAGAAGATTGGCGAGAAGAAGTAATAAAAGAGAATGAGTGGGGGAGGGGCGGGGGTGGGAATGAAAGAATGGAATAATACATGTTGAAGAGAGGAACGACCACAAAGACATTTCAACACAACACGCCTTGCTACTATCTATTTCAAGACGGGTTTGTTACGGTTATTCTAGTGCAGGTTTTTCAGGCACCGCATTACTGCACATGGTTGGGGTCTTTGGCAATGTCAATCACAATTCCTTCCCAGTCAAATGAATAATAGATCTTACTTTGGAATATGTCTGGAGTACATCTTGAGGCAAGGCCCGACACTTATATCTGAAGGAAACTTGGTACGGACTACAAACTGTCAAAGAACTATAACATTTGAAATGAAAACGTCAACTTGCTAAGTGAAACCGCAGGTGTTAAAGATCGACTGAACTTCCTGATTTGGCCTCGTTTTGAAGATTGCTCATTAAGAAACGCTAGCGGCCATGACTCAAGACAAACTGGGGTTGATGTTTGATGCGGGTGTGTTATGTACGCATATCGTACCCTGGCAGGTACTGTTTGTCCCTCCTGATTCACCGTAGCAACAACATAGCCACTTCCTCAAAATAGTCACCTCAAAATAGTCCAAAGATAGTCCAAGATGAATCAAGAAAAATGCAATTCATTTAGGCATTTTTGTTGAGGTTTTAGTCATGCAATTTTACATCTAGCTATGGTGTTTGGTGCAGTATTTCTCAAGTAAAAACAGAAACCAGTCAGTGCACTGCATGCAGTCTATCGAATCGGGACAGATTCCTGAGAACAATAACATGTCTACAACTTCATCATCTGCAAGTTGTCAAACAACTGCAAATAAAGCACAAGCTGCTACGAGCTGTTTATCGGTGCCCAAAATCACCAGCTAGCCAGCCAAGTTACATTTCTGTTTGTCAATTAAGCTAGCAGGTACATTTAGGGCACAATCAGGTTGTCAAGTCCTGTGTGTCCCGTGTGATTTGTTGCCATTCTGTTTAATACAACCTAACTGTCTATTACCAGAATGTGAGTGTGTCTTGGCAGTGGTTCATATGGATTCATGTCGTTAAAAAAACAGGCCGGACACAAGATGCTCTCAAATGGGGTGGCAGGTAGCCTAGTGGTTAGAGCATTGGACTAGTAACCGAAAGGTTGCAAGATCAAATCCCTGAGCTGACACGGTAAAAATGTGTCATTCTGCCCCTGAACAAGGCAGGTAACGCACTGTTCCTAGGCAGTGATTGAAAATAACAATGTGTTAAGTGACTTGCCTAGTTAAAAAATGGTCAAATAAAAAAAAATTAAATTACAATAATGAGTTTTGGAATACTGACAAGTTGCATTTGGGATTCAAGCGCGCTCTGATCGCCTCAATTCTTATTTTGCCACCCCCTCAAAAAAGTGGCAGACCTAAGTGACCATTTATTTTGCCTTTATTTCGACAGTGAGTCATGCTGTGACCCATGTCTCTTTCACAGATGCACACACATCTACACACAATATGTGCCCACTATCAAACATCAGCAAGAGGCCACTCCATAAAGGGCTTAGGGCCAAGGGGTATTTCAACATAACATTGTTTAGTGTTGCCTTACGTAAACAAGTCTGAGGCGCTGTGTAATGGGACAGGTCTGTCTCACTGTCTGGAGGTTCCGGCAGCTCTGATTGGATGGAGCGTGCGCGCAGTTGATTGCGCGCTATCAGCACAGCTGCTTCTCTCGTGTTAGTGGGCACCTGGGCAAGCGGACATGATCGTCATCCAACCAAACACTCCGTAAGTTGTGACGAACTCAAAACTCAGTTTTGGACGAGACTGACTATTACCAAAACTATCCTGTTTTTACATTGTAGTCAATTTTGACACTAGAATAAATGTTTGACTAATATTGATGCCACAGAGGCCGTTCAAAACCAAAGATGGTGTAATGCCATCAAGTTGCTCTTTAGCACAGAGTTGATTTACAAACAGAACTGCATCACCAAAAGATAGCCCAACGCATCGCAAAGCTCTCTCAGATGAAGTTACTAAACTAGCATCTATGACACAGTGTGCTTAAATAACACCCATGTGACATATGACATTCGCTGTAAAGCCTGATCTCTTCAATTCTTACAAAGAGGAGCATAGACAATGGGCCTATTGATGGGCCAACATTTGCCAGGCATATGGTTCCTCTTTCTATGTTTTTCTAAGGTCCATGCCCTCCCCCCCCAAGGCAGAAAGGAATGGACAGTGGGAGGAGTTTTGAAACAAACCCATTATAGGTCAGGGGAACCTTTAAGTGGCAGGGTTGACAGTATCTGGATAGATTGGTAGTGTAGGGGGATAAAGGAATAGAAAGAAGGGTAGGATAGGGAGAGGCCTGAGTGATAGTGGGAGAAAAAGTTAGAGAAATAAGAGCTAAACATTTGAAAATGAAAAGATAAATAATTATGACGACTGATTACGACTCGTGGTGTAGTTGAAAGTAAACGCAAGTAAACAGTCCACCCACCATTGTTTTGCCCAACAGTTCACCCACCATTGTTTTGCCCAACAGTTCACCCACCATTGTTTTGCCCAACAGTTCACCCACCATTGTTTTGCCCAACAGTTCACCCACCATTGTTTTGCCCAACAGTTCACCCACCATTGTTTTGCCCAACAGTTCACCCACCATTGTTTTGCCCAACAGTTCACCCACCATTGTTTTGCCCAACAGTTCACCCACCATTGTTTTGCCCAACAGTTCACCCACCATTGTTTTGCCCAACAGTTCACCCACCATTGTTTTGCCCAACAGTTCACCCACCATTGTTTTGCCCAACAGTTCACCCACCATTGTTTTGCCCAACAGTTCACCCACCATTGTTTTGCCCAACAGTTCACCCACCTTTTGCAGAAACACACATTGAAAGTAAAGGAAGGGCAACTTTTTTCCTCTGTGAACGGCACTCAGAGTTTACCCACCTATTTCTTTAACCACTACGTCACTGATTACGACGATGATTAAGAGACTCTTCATATGAGGTAGCCTCCCTAACTAAACAACTGATCTCTCGTGGCCCTACGCCTCTGCTTTGGGGGCCACAGCAGAACAGAGCAACAGTCAAGCCTCTTCAGGGAGAAGCAGAGCCCTGGCCTGACTCCAGCCACCCCTCTCTCCCCACATCTCCCCTCTCTGGAGTTCACCGGCAGACAGATGGGGCTACCCTACCCAGCTCAAAAAAGGCATGTCTTCATTAGGCCAGACACGATGAATAAACAGACCCGGGTGGAAACACTCTGCCAACCATTCCCTTCTACCCTGCCATCTCTTAACCGCTCTCTCCCTCCCTCACTCCCTCAGTTCATAAACACTGAATCCTAATCGACTGTTTCACACAACCGCCAGTCTCTGGCACATTCACCCACCCCAACTTTGAGAGCTCGGCCGTACAGAAGACTGCCCCTCTACTCCCACTCGTTCTACTTTCATGTGAAGAAGTAGAGATTGCACCAGTTAGTGATCCACTGACAATGAAGGAAAAGGAAGGAAATATCAGATCCATTTTGGCTGAGTGGCAACAGTCAGACCTGGAGACTAACAGGCTACTACTTATACAGCGAAATAGAAGAAAATCAATATCCTACTGCGGCATGCCTTTTAAAAGTTATCTAGCCAAAG
>NC_056462.1:12885280-12907780 GCF_018296145.1 Oncorhynchus tshawytscha | reverse complement strand
TTGTTGCATTTTTAGATTCCCCCTCTTTCTAAACTTCTAACAAAGATTTAAATCTCTGTCACATATGATAATGTGCTCTGTTTACAATGCTGTTTTCCAACTAATTTTATTGGCTGCTTCATTACAGGAGTTGCATGTTCTGTTAATATTAATTACCATCATCTAATCCCATTTAGATTATGGTAATTCATATGAACAGAAGATGCATTTTAACAGAAGATGCAACTCCTGTTGGTTATGCATCCAATGCATATGGGTCCGGTACATTTTTAATGGCCTGCAAGTTAAAATCTTCCCGGTCACGTTGTCCGGCACCACATTTTCGTAACGTTGCACGTGTCGCTCCCTCCCACTGTAGACCATTCATCAGACTGTGTTTACTGTTTACTTATCAAACACAACCCTGGCTCAGAGAACCACAATGCACCAGAGCACCATGCTGACAGACAGGCCCTCTTTCAACACAGGGACCATGGAAGAGATTGAAGTAAGCTGTAGAAATGACAGCAATGGATAGTTTGGACAGCACGGCTGCAATACATAATTAGGTAGTGGTGCGCTGGTAGAGGATGGAACATCTGCTCACTTATCTGAGAGAGAGAGAGAGAGAGAGAGAGATACTAACCGTGTAACTGACGGTGATGGGATGAAGACTTTAACCGTTTAAATAGGCCTACATTCATTTTAGGATTGTAAAAAATGTGTTTGAACTTTAGTTCCATGTAGATGAACTTTACCTAATAGCCGGAGCGTTTGCTAATGTATATAAGTAATTGTTTTGCTAACTTAGTCTGTCTATGAAAGTTTCTACATCTCCTCTTTCCAACTGTCCTTTGATGCTGGAGCAGCTAATCTTCTAGATCGGCAGGGTTGTAGAGTGATGCTGGAGCAGCTAATCTTCTAGATCGGCGGGGTTGTAGAGTGATGCTGGAGCAGCTAATCTTCTAGATCGGCAGGGTTGTAGAGTGATGCTGGAGCAGCTAATCTTCTAGATCGGCGGGGTTGTAGAGTGATGCTGGAGAGCTAATCTTCTAGATCGGCGGGGTTGTAGAGTGATGCTGGAGCAGCTAATCTTCTAGATCGGCGGGGTTGTAGAGTGATGCTGGAGCAGCTAATCTTCTAGATCAGCGGGGTTGTAGAGTGATGCTGGAGCAGCTAATCTTCTAGATCGGCAGGGTTGTAGAGTGATGCTGGAGCAGCTAATCTTCTAGATCAGCGGGGTTGTAGAGTGATGCTGGAGCAGCTAATCTTCTAGATCAGCGGGGTTGTAGAGTGATGCTGGAGCAGCTAATCTTCTAGATCAGCGGGGTTGTAGAGTGATGCTGGAGCAGCTAATCTTCTAGATCAGCGGGGTTGTAGAGTGATGCTGGAGCAGCTAATCTTCTAGATCGGCAGGGTTGTAGAGTGATGCTGGAGCAGCTAATCTTCTAGATCAGCGGGGTTGTAGAGTGATGCTGGAGCAGCTAATCTTCTAGATCAGCAGGGTTGTAGAGTGATGCTGGAGCAGCTAATCTTCTAGATCGGCAGGGTTGTAGGGTGATGCTGGAGCAGCTAATCTTCTAGATCGGCGGGGTTGTAGAGTGATGCTGGAGCAGCTAATCTTCTAGATCGGCGGGGTTGTAGAGTGATGCTGGAGCAGCTAATCTTCTAGATCGGCGGGGTTGTAGAGTGATGCTGGAGCAGCTAATGTTCTAGATCGGCGGGGTTGTAGAGTGATGCTGGAGCAGCTAATCTTCTAGATCGACCGGGGTTGTAGAGTGATGCTGGAGCAGCTAATCTTCTAGATTGGCGATGTTGTAGAGTGATGCTGGAGCAGCTAATCTTCTAGATTGGCGGTGTTGTAGAGTGATGCTGGAGCAGCTAATCTTCTAGATTGGCGGTGTTGTAGAGTGATGCTGGAGCAGCTAATCTTCTAGATTGGCGGTGTTGTAGAGTGATGCTGGAGCAGCTAATCTTCTAGATCGGCGGGGTTGTAGAGTGATGCTGGAGCAACTAATCTTCTAGATTGGCGGTGTTGTAGAGTGATGCTGGAGCAGCTAATCTTCTAGATCGGCGGTGTTGTAGAGTGATGCTGGAGCAGCTAATCTTCTAGATCGGCGGTGTTGTAGAGTGATGCTGGAACAGCTAATCTTCTAGATCGGCGGTGTTGTAGAGTGATGCTGGAGCAGCTAATCTTCTAGATCGGCGGTGTTGTAGAGCGCTATAGGCTACGACACTTCATTCAAAATATAGATTGATGTGTGGATTTTCTTTTATACAATGCACGTTTTCATTGCTTGTTAGTAAATAAATAAACCACTTCTTTTAAAATAGGTTGAATGTGCCTGACTATTCATTAATTATTCAACAGCCGTTGACAAGGTTGTTCTGGCTCTGAGGCCTATAGCCTAAGGTGCTAATTTTGTGTCAAATTTATAGACTAATCAACGCTGATCAGACCCGGTCTTGGCTGATATGCTTCCCTAGGCTGGGGCGGCAGGTAGCCTAGTGGTTAGAGTGTTGGACTAGTAACTGAACAGTTACAAGATCAAATCCCTGAGCTGACAAGGTAAAAATCTGTTGTTCTGCCCCTGGACAAGACAGTTAACCCACTGTTCCTAGTCTGTCATTGAAAATAAGAATTTGTTCTTCACTGATTTGCCTAGTTAAATAAAGGTAAAATAAATAGGCAAGATTTATTTTTAAATGACACCCTCCTATCCCCGTATAGAAGAATAGTAGCCTAAGCTATTCAGTGTTGGCCCGCAATGGACTTTTATGAACGCCCATGTGGTAGTCTACTGTTTGGAACACAGGCAATTCATTTCTGTTAATGCATGTATTAATTACAGAAATGTACCATTCTTATTCTCGGAATGGAAACGTTTGCAGAGTTCATAATCTGCTATACTTGTGAGAAACAAGTTTTGGTTTGTTTCATACAGTCTTTTACGTGCTCCATGTGAGAATTGAGCGCGTGTCTGGGTTCTCTGTCCTGTTAATGTAGACAGAGTGTCTGGGTGCTCTGTCCTGTTAATGTAGACAGAGTGTCTGGGTGCTCTGTCCTGTTAATGTAGACAGAGTGTCTGGGTGCTCTGTCCTGTTAATGTAGACAGAGTGTCTGGGTGCTCTGTCCTGTTAATGTAGACAGAGTGTCTGGGTTCTCTGTCCTGTTAATGTAGACAGAGTGTCTGGGTTCTCTGTCCTGTTAATGTAGACAGAGTGTCTGGGTGCTCTGTCCTGTTAATGTAGACAGAGTGTCTGGGTGCTCTGTCCTAGGGTGTCTAGACAGGTGCTCTGTCCTGTTAATGTAGACAGAGGTCTGGGTGCTCTGTCCTGTTAATGTAGACAGAGTGTCTGGGTGCTCTGTCCTGTTAATGTAGACAGAGTGTCTGGGTGCTCTGTCCTGTTAATGTAGACAGAGTGTCTGGGTGCTCTGTCCTGTTAAGTAGACAGAGTGTCTGGGTGCTCTGTCCTGTTAATGTAGACAGAGTGTCTGGGTGTGTCCTCTGTCCTGTTAATGTAGACAGAGGGTCTGGGTGCTCTGTCCTGTTAATGTAGACAGAGGGTCTGGGTGCTCTGTCCTGTTAATGTAGACAGAGTGTCTGGGTGCTCTGTCCTGTTAATGTAGACAGAGGGTCTGGGTCTGTCCTGTTAATGTAGACAGACTGTTAATGAGACAGAGTGTCTGGGTGCTCTGTCCTGTCCTGTTAATGTAGACAGAGGGTCTGGGTGCTCTGTCCTGTTAATGTAGACAGAGTGTCTGGGTGCTCTGTCTGTTAATGTAGACAGAGGGTCTGGGTGCTCTGTCCTGTTAATGTAGACAGAGTGTCTGGGTGCTCTGTCCTGTTAATGTAGACAGAGTGTCTGGGTGCTCTGTCCTGTTAATGTAGACAGAGTGTCTGGGTGCTCTGTCCTGTTAATGTAGACAGAGTGTCTGGTGCTCTGTCCTAGACTGTCCTGTTAATGTAGACAGAGTGTCTGGGTGCTCTGTCCTGTTAATGTAGACAGAGTGTCTGGGTGCTCTGTCCTGTTAATGTAGACAGAGTGTCTGGGTGCTCTGTCCTGTTAATGTAGACAGAGCGTCTGGGTGCTCTGTCCTGTTAATGTAGACAGAGTGTGGGTGCTCTGTCCTGTTAATGTAGACAGAGTGTCTGGGTGCTCTGTCCTGTTAATGTAGACAGAGGGTCTGGGTGCTCTGTCCTGTTAATGTAGACAGAGTGTCTGGGTGCTCTGTCCTGTTAATGTAGACAGAGTGTCTGGGTGCTCTGTCCTGTTAATGTAGACAGAGTGTCTGGGTGCTCTGTCCTGTTAATGTAGACAGAGGGTCTGGGTGCTCTGTCCTGTTAATGTAGACAGAGTGTCTGGGTGCTCTGTCCTGTTAATGTAGACAGAGTGTCTGGGTGCTCTGTCCTGTTAATGTAGACAGAGGGTCTGGGTGCTCTGTCCTGTTAATGTAGACAGAGTGTCTGGGTGCTCTGTCCTGTTAATGTAGACAGAGTGTCTGGGTGCTCTGTCCTGTTAATGTAGACAGAGTGTCTGGGTGCTCTGTCCTGTTAATGTAGACAGAGTGTCTGGGTGCTCTGTCCTGTTAATGTAGACAGAGTGTCTGGGTGCTCTGTCCTGTTAATGTAGACAGAGGGTCTGGGTGCTCTGTCCTGTTAATGTAGACAAGGGTCTGGGTGCTCTGACAGACAGAGGGTCTGGGTGCTCTGTCCTGTTAATGTAGACAGAGGGTCTGGGTGCTATGTCCTGTTAATGTAGACAGAGGGTCTGGGTGCTCTGTCCTGTTAATGTAGACAGAGTGTCTGGGTGCTCTGTCCTGTTAATGTAGACAGAGGGTCTGGGTGCTCTGTCCTGTTAATGTAGACAGAGAGCCGTGAGCATGAGCACCCATAGAGGTACCTGGCCTGCTTCTCACATTTTTTCTTCACCTCACACAGTTAGTCAACAAAGTCCTTTTTTTTTATTACAGCCATTCAAATGATCAAATCAAATAAATGTTTATTGGTCACATACACATATTTAGCAGATGTTATTGCAGGTGTAGCGAAATGCTAGCTCCAACAGTGTAGTAGTATCTAACAATTCACAACAATACACAAATCTAAAAAGTTAAAGAATGGAGTTAAGAAATACATCAATATTAGGACAAGCAATGTCAGAGTGGCATTGACTAAAATACAGTTGAATAGAATAGAGTATATAGATATGAGATGAGTAAAGCAGCATGTAAACATTATTAAAGTGGCCAGTGATTCCATGTCTGTGTATATAGGGCAGCAGCCTCTAAGGTACAGGAATGAGTAACCAGGTGGTAGCCAGCTAGTGATGGATATTTAACAGTCTGATGGCCTTGAGATAGAAGCTGTTTTTCAGTCTCTCTGTCCCAGCTTTGATGCACCTGTACTGACCTCACCTTTTGGACGATAGCGGGGTGAACAGGCCGTGGCTCGGGTGGTTGATGTCCTTGATGATCTTTTTGGCCTTCCTGTGACATTGGGTGCTGTAGGTGTCCTTGAGGGCAGGCAGTGTGCCTCTGGTGATGCGTTGGACAGACCATACCACCCTCTGGAGAGCCCTGCGGTTGTGGGCGGTGCAGTTGCCGTACCAGACGGTGATACAGCCCGACAGGATGCTCTCAATTGTACATCTGTAAAAGTTCCTGAGGGTCTGAGGGACCAAGGTGAATTTCTTCAGCCTCCTGAGGTTGAACAGGCACTGTTGCATCTTCTTCACCACACTGTCTGTGTGGGTGGACCATTTCAGATTGTCAGTGATGTGTACGCCGAGGAACTTGAAGCTTTCCACCTTCTCCACTGCGGACCCGTTAATGTGGATAGGGGGCGTGCTCTCTCTGCTGTTTCCTGAAGTCCACGATCAGCTCCTTAATTTTGTTGACGTTGAGGGAGAAGTTATTTTTCTGGCACCACTCCGCCAGGGCCGTTACCTCCTCCCTGTAGGCTGTCTCGTCATTGTTGGTAATCAGGCCTACTACAGTTGTCACCTGCAAACTTGATGATTGAGTTGGAGGCGTGTGCAGCCACGCAGTCATGGGTGAACAGGAAGTACAGGAGAGGGCTGAGCACGAACCCTTGTGGGACATCCATTCAGGTGACGTAGAAGTGATATGATCATTAACTAGCCTCCCAAAGCACTTCATGATGACAGAAGTGTCTGCTACGTGGCTATACTAATTTAGTTCAGTTACCTTTGCTTTTTGGGTACAGGAACAATGGTGGATATATTGGGATAGGGAGAGATTGAATATGTCCGTAAACACTGAGGACGCGGCTAGGGATGCTGTCTGGTCTGGCAGCCTTGCAAGGGTTAACAAGCTTGAATGTCTTACTCACGACGGCCACGGAGAATGAGAGCCCACAGTCCTTGGGAGCGGGCCGGTCGGTGGCACTGTGCTATCCTCAAAGCGGGTGATGAAGGTGTTTAGCTTGTCTGGAAGCAAGACGTCGGTGTCCGTGACCTGACTGGTTTTCCCTTTGTAATTCGTGATTATCTGTAGACCCTGCCACATAGGTCTCGTGTCTGAGCCGTTGAATTGCAACTCCACTTTGTCTCTGCACTGACTTTTTGCCTGCTTGATTGCCTTACGGAGAGAATAACTACACTGTTTGTATTCAACCATATTCCCAGTCACCTTGCCATGGTTAAATGTGGTGGTTTGCACTTTCAGTTTTTGCACTAATGCTGCCATCTATCCACAGTTTCTGGTTTGGGTAGGTTTTAATAGTCACCGTGGGAACAACATCCCCATACACTTCCTGATTAACTCAGTCACCGTGTCCGTGACATTGTTAATGTTATTCTCAGAGGCTACCCAGAACATATCCCAGTCCGCGTGATCAAAACAATCTTAAAGCATGGATTCCGATTGGTCAGACCAGCGTTGAATAGACCTTAGCACTGGTACTTCCTGTTTGAGGTTCTGCCTAGAGGAAGGGAGGAGAAAAATAGAGTTGTGTTCTCATTTTCCGAAGGGAGGGCGGGGAAGGGCCTTGTAGACATCCCGAAAGGGCGAATAGCAGTGATCATGTGTTTTAGTAGCGCGGTGTACTACAGCTAATGTGTTGATAGAACTTCAGTAGCATTTTCCTCAAAATTGCTTTGTTAAAATCCCCAGCTACAATAAAGGCGGACTCTGTAAAAGTGGTTTCCAGTTTGGACAAAGTCCAGTGGAGTTCCACGAGGGCTGTCGTGGTATCAGCTTGAGGGGGAATATACACGGCTGTGACTATTACCGAAGACAATTATCTTGGGAGGTAATACGGTCAACATTTGATTGTGAGGTTTTCTAGGTCAGATGAACAAAATGACTTGAGCTTCTGTACGCTCTCACAATCACACCATGAGTAGTTAATCATGAAACATACACCTCTGCCTTTCTTCTTCCCGGAGAGTTCTTTATTTCTGTCTGCACGATGTGCTGAGAACCCAGCTGGCTGTATGGACTGGGACAGTATATCCGGAGGGAGCCATGATTCCATGAAACAGAGTATGTTACATTCCCTGATGTCTCTCTGGAAGGAGATCCTCACCCTGAGCTTGTCTACTTTATTGTCCATAGACTGAACATTGGCAAGTAATATACTCAGAAGCGGTGGTGGTGTCCCTCCCTCCTGAGTCAGACTAGAAGTCCACTCCGAATACCTCATCTCGACCCGCAGCGTCTTGGATCAGCCTCTGGGATAAGTTCAATTGCCCTGCGGGAATGAACAAAGGAAAGCACTATTGCTCGTCGTAATGCTGTTGAGTTACCGCCTCTTTGAGATCCAAACGTTCTTTCCGGCTGTATGTAATAACACAAAACACGTTGTGGTGCAAAAAATTTTAAGAAATAACACACAAAATAACGAAATACTGCAAAGTTGCTTTGGAGCTAGAAGCAGAGCTGCCATGTCTGTCGGCACCATATAATAGTTCCTCACAGTATTATAATAGTTCCTCACAGTATTATAATAGTTCCTCACAGTATTATAATAGTTCCTCACAGTATTATAATAGTTCCTCACAGTATTATAATAGTTCCTCACAGTATTATAATAGTTCTTCACATTATTATAATAGTTCCTCACAGTATTATAATAATTCCTCACAGTATTATAATAGTTCCTCACATTATTATAATAATTCCTCACAGTATTATAATAGTTCCTCACAGTATTATAATAGTTCCTCACATTATTATAATAGTTCCTCACAGTATTATAATAGTTCCTCACAGTATTATAATAGTTCCTCACAGTATTATAATAGTTCCTCACAGTATTATAATAGTTCCTCACATTATTATAATAGTTCCTCACAGTATTATAATAATTCCTCACAGTATTATAATAGTTCCTCACATTATTATAATAATTCCTCACAGTATTATAATAGTTCCTCACAGTATTATAATAGTTCCTCACATTATTATAATAGTTCCTCACAGTATTATAATAGTTCCTCGAAGTATTATAATAGCTCCTCAATCCCTCAATAATCAGCATTGCTGAGAAATAGGCTATGGATCTGTTGCGTGTATTTATTTATATTTGAATGATTGTCAATTTCATCTTCATACTATAGCATAGCTGTCCCCTTCATACTTTCTGTCACGCCCTGACTTTAGAGATCCTTTTATTTCTCTATTTGGTTAGGTCAGGGTGTGACTAGGGTGGGCATTCTAGTTTTTCATTTCTAGGTTGGCCTAGAATGGTTCCCAATCAGAGGCAGTCTATCATTGTCTCTGATTGGTGATCATATTTAGGCAGCCTTTTTCCACCTGTTGTGTGTGGGATCTTGTTTTTTTATTGTAGCCTTTTGTTTTGTTGCTGGTTCACATGAATAAACATGATGAACACCTTCCACTCTGCACCTTGGTCCAATCCTTCCAACAACGATCGTTACACTTTCCTTGTCAGTTCATTATCTTATAGCCTACTTTCGTGAAATCATAAGGTAGGCCTAGGTTTGTAAATACGTTTTAAGGAAAGGAGAAATATTTGCTCTTTTACAGAATATGACATTCGCTGGTGGCTTTGATTGATGGGTTCTTTTACAGGGGTGTGTGTGTGTGTGAGTTCACTGATTCTCTCTATAGGCCTATATGTCCATTCAGAAAGTTTCCTAGAGTAGCCTGTCTGGACTCCATCTCTTTAATAACAGTCAAATGCTCCTTTCATGATTTAATCTCGTAAAAGGCTTATTTTCTTCGGCTACATTATTTCTCAAATTATGGCATCCTCTCTTTGAAGAACATATCTCAATGCCATCGAATGACCGCTTATGCAGCTATTTGGGGAAAAGTGGGAGAAAACCCATCGGACTTCGTTTGAATGAATGGTTTTGTGCGTCGAATTAGGATTATATGCAGAAAAGCCAACAGACAAGGACAGGGTAGGCATATATCTTTATGGTGACTCCATTAATGTTGTGTTAATACGAAAATGCGACTGATCCACTCCAACTTGGCATTTCTTAATTTGTTGATTAATATTTGTGAGTGATAACCTGAATAATAAGGAAATTACTTGATAATAACGAAGTGTAATGTCTTGTTTAACCCTGAACGGTTATTTTGGTGACGGTGTATATTGCCTGGCCAATTACCGTAACCTCAAATTCCAAGACCGTCACAGCTGATGCCTATATAGGCTTCTAGTAGTGGCAGTCATTCAGTGTAACAAACATCAGAGAATAAATTAGCCCATGATGCTAAGTGAAGTCTGTGCCACTGAGAACCCCAGCCAGCCTAGATGTTGGGAGCTGGAGCAGTTTGGTGGGGGATTTTTACTTCTCTCTGTCTCTCTCACTCTCTCTCCCTCTCGCTATCTCGCTCTCTCCCTCTCTCTCGTATATATGTGCCAGTGAAAACTTCATAACCTCTCTCCCTCCAGAGAGAGCAGAGCGACCTCGACCGGCCGCCACCAGGGTCTTAACTGCACTCTGATGAGCAAACATTTGAATAGGGAGAGTGAAATATCTTACCATGTTCATTTCTTTCCTGGCATAGAATGGAAAGAGAGAGAGGGAAGGGGCTGTAGGCACGGAGTCACACAGTATCCATAGTGGAATGGAAAGAGAGAGAGGGAAGGGGCTGTAGGCACGGAGTCACACAGTATCCATAGTGGAATGGAAAGAGAGAGAGGGAAGGGGCTGTAGGCACAGAGTCACACAGTATCCATAGTGGAATGGAAAGAGAGAGAGAGGGAAGGGGCTGTAGGCACAGAGTCACACAGTATCCATAGTGGAATGGAAAGAGAGAGAGGGGAAGGGGCTGTAGGCACAGAGTCACACAGTATCCATAGTGGAATGGAAGAGAGAGAGGGAAGGGGCTGTAGGCACAGAGTCACACAGTATCCATAGTGGAATGGAAAGAGAGAGAGAGGGAAGGGGCTGTAGGCACAGAGTCACACAGTATCCATAGTGGAATGGAAAAGAGAGAGGGAAGGGGCTGTAGGCACAGAGTCACACAGTATCCATAGTGGAATGGAAAGAGAGAGAGGGAAGGGGCTGTAGGCACGGAGTCACACAGTATCCATAGTGGAATGGAAAGAGAGAGAGGGAAGGGGCTGTAGGCACAGAGTCACACAGTATCCATAGTGGAATGGAAAGAGAGAGAGGGAAGGGGCTGTAGGCACAGAGTCACACAGTATCCATAGTGGAATGGAAAGAGAGAGAGGGAAGGGGCTGTAGGCACAGAGTCACACAGTATCCATAGTGGAATGGAAAAGAGAGAGAGGGAAGGGGCTGTAGGCACAGAGTCACACAGTATCCATAGTGGAATGGAAAGAGAGAGAGAGGGAAGGGGCTGTAGGCACAGAGTCACACAGTATCCATAGTGGAATGGAAAGAGAGAGAGGGAAGGGGCTGTAGGCACGGAGTCACACAGTATCCATAGTGGAATGGAAAAGAGAGAGGGAAGGGGCTGTAGGCACAGAGTCACACAGTATCCATAGTGGAATGGAAAGAGAGAGAGAGGGAAGGGGCTGTAGGCACGGAGTCACACAGTATCCATAGTGGAATGGAAAGAGAGAGAGGGAAGGGGCTGTAGGCACAGAGTCACACAGTATCCATAGTGGAATGGAAAGAGAGAGAGGGAAGGGGCTGTAGGCACAGAGTCACACAGTATCCATAGTGGAATGGAAAGAGAGAGAGGGAAGGGGCTGTAGGCACAGAGTCACACAGTATCCATAGTGGAATGGAAAGAGAGAGAGGGAAGGGGCTGTAGGCACAGAGTCACACAGTATCCATAGTGGAATGGAAAGAGAGAGAGGGAAGGGGCTGTAGGCACAGAGTCACACAGTATCCATAGTGGAATGGAAAGAGAGAGAGGGAAGGGGCTGTAGGCACGGAGTCACACAGTATCCATAGTGAACGAGAAAGAGACGAGAGACAGAACTGGATGCCAAAATCCACACAGACATTCATTTGCAGCGCCACATGGGACTGGTAGTGATGATGAGAGAGGGAGAGACAGATTACTACTGCGTCACAGTTGGTGACCAGAGAAAGTCAGAATACCTAACAACCTTCACAAATGGGTTGTTAAATGTCAGTTGTATAGTATCACTGCAGATATCTATTGAAAATCACATTGTCTGCCATCATTATATGAAGAACCTTTCCCATTGTTAGAATACAGAGACCTAAAAGTACTCCCAAATTAATCTGTGTGTTAGCGCATGTAGGTTATAAAACAACTCCTGCAATACCTGCGTGTTCCTCTGCTGAGCGAGAGAGCAGCATTCTCAGCATATGTAATTAAGTAGCACATTGTGCAGTGAGTCTGTGGCCCTAGACCCCGAGCTGTCTGGGCAGAGCCTGTACGGTAATTGGTAAATTTACTGGAATCAATGTGCAGGGAGCGCAGCCCGACAGACTGCCAGTCTCAGCAGGCTCTAGGAACAGAGGGAAGAAGAAGAGAAAGAGTAGAAAGGAGGAGAAGAGAGAAAACAGAAAGGGAATGGAGGAACCACAGAATAAGGGGGAGAGGAGGAGGAGAGGAGGAGAGGAGGAGGAGAGAAAACAGACAAGGTGAAGGAGAAGAAAAAGCAAAAGAACAGAACAGATGAACAGGACAGGACAGAACAGAACAGATGAATAGGACAGGACAGAACAAAACAGATGAAAAGAACAGGACAGAACAGAACAGATGAATAGGACAGGACAGAACAGGACAGAACAGGACAAATGAACAGAACAGTACAGAACAGGACAGAACAGGAGAGGTGAACAAAACAGGACAGAACAGAACAGATGAATAGGACAGGACAGAACAAAACAGATGAAAAGAACAGGACAGAACAGAACAGATGAATAGGACAGGACAGAACAGCACAGAACAGGACAAATGAACAGAACAGTACAGAACAGGACAGAACAGGAGAGGTGAACAAAACAGGACAGAACAGAACAGATGAACAGGACAGAACAGATGAATAGGTCAGAACAGAACAGGACAGATGAATAGAACAGCACAGAACAGAACAGGACAGATTAACAGAACAGGACAGAACAGTACAGGACAGAACAGGACAGAATAGAACAGATTAACAGAACAGGACAAAACAGGACAGGACAGATTAACAGAACAGGACAGAATAGAACAGATTAACTGAACAGAACAGAACAGATGAACAAAACAAATGAACTGAACAGATGAACAGAACAGAACAGATTAACAGAAGTAAGTACAGGACAGGAGAGGAGAGGGAAAACCAAACAACATTTTGGTTTCAGAGAGAGAGGAAGAGTACACTGTACAGTACAGGATTAGAAGGAACAGATCAGTGGAGAGAAGAAAAACCAGAACAGAATAAGCAGAGGAGACTGTTTAGAGAGAGGGGGAGTACCCCGGAGATGGATAGAGTGATGTGTGTATCTCTATGGAGAGTACACTAAGACAGGGTTAGTCTGGTCTGAGTAGTATGTCTTCCTCTTATTTTGATTCGAGCCATCCCCCACAGGTCCTGTCAAGCCTTGATCCACTGCTGAGGTCAAATTTACAGAGGCAAGGTCACTGTGCTGTTTATTGATCAGCCTGTATGTCTGTCTAGCTATCTTACAGCATTGGTTGGTGGGGAAAGTGTATATTTTCAAAGCATTAGGGCTTATTTCTCCATAAGGTTTTAGTTTGAATACACATAGGGCATAGAGGAAAAGAACCATTTGCGTTTACCCACAAAGTTCTCTTACCGAAGACGGTTGGAAAAATAACTTCCTGTATCGTGCGTGTCGGAAAAGATTTGGAATGTTGGGGGAAAGTATTTAAGAATCCGCCTTTAAAGCAGGTACTTAATCAATAGCCTCCTACCTAACTTTAACTTGAAGTAGTGTTTCTTTCGGATGTATTTTTCAAGCGGCTCACCGCCAGTGCTGCAAGGACATTGAAGGACAAAACCCAGACCAAAAGGAACAGACTCACAGTTCACAATGAGTCCAGGACAACCCTGAACAAGAACAACCCTGACCAAGAATTCAACCTCTTTGCAGAAAACAACACTCGTCAGATTTTCAGAGGCTAGGTCGATTAGCTAGCTCAATGCATACGGATGTTCTATTCTGGATAGACCTGGAGAGAAGAAAACGTTGTACTCTGGAGTTATTCCTGGCACGATACTAACCTAGAAAAACATAGTATAGATACCCATTATACAGTCTACATTAGAATATTTAAAGCAGGTGAAAGCACAATAGGTGAAAGGGCATGAACAGATGCACAGTGCTTAGGGCGGCGGCCTGCTTTGTTCAAAACATTCCTTTGCCGTGTGTGTGTGTGTGTGTGTGTGTGTGTGTGTGTGTGTGTGTGTGTGTGTGTCTGTTTGCATGCACACACACATTTGTGTGTGTGTGTGTGTGTCTGTGTCGTAGCCTTCAAAGCCTGGGAGTCTGAGAAGAAGAAGTCATGAAATATTGGTAGCCAGCTCCGACACCTCTTGACCTGCCCTTTATGAGGTGTGGATCAGAAGATGAGTTCTCTGTCTGTCTTCGTGTGTGTGAAACCCTGGGGTCATTTAGACATTTAACAGGTGTGGACCTAGTGTCTTCAGGTGGCAATGAAATAGGAATTATAGGACAATATAAATGAAAATTGCACTCCTTTAAAGATTTGGTTTACCTCTTGGCTTGGCAATTATTTTGCGCTGTGTCCCGTGTCTGCTTGAGAGAGATGTAAATTACTCAAAGTGCAGGGTTTCGCAGGGTCACAGTTTGGACTGTAATGATATCAGCCTCTTAGCCTCTACCTGAGTAGTTAGAATATATTATTTGTACTGAAAACAAGCTGGCATGGATGTGTGAATACAGACACAGTTATCCCTCACATAAACTGTAGTATCCTTCACTCTCATGTGGGTGAAGTAACTTCATAAAGTACCCTCCGTTTATTGAACAGTTGTCATGGAAACATTACCTAAAAAAAGGAAAGAAAAGTCTGAAATGTATCCTATGCTAATTAGTAGCATCAGTTGACTTTTAGAAGTCAACACTGTCCTTGTTTTTTCATCACAAGGTTTATCAGATGTGCTCTCTAAATCTCACGTCTGTCCCTAATAGAGAATGGAACTCTAAGCAGTAAACACACATTTTTATTTTCAACCTCATGCTTCATTTTACATTGGAGCTTATTGTCAATTATCCAACTGTTTCCCTATCCTTCTTACCTCTGATTCGTGAAGTGAGGAGACTGTAATAACTGTCTCAAGAAGACATGCTCCGTTAGACGTCCAACTGTAAAATAACTGGATTATGTCCAGCTGTAAAGTAACTGGATTATGTCCAGCTGTAAAGTAACTGGATTATGTCCAGCTGTAAAGTAACTGGATTATGTCCAGCTGTAAAGTAACTGGATTATGTCCAGCAGAGGCTGATTAGCTCTAAAATGCCACCTCATTCAAGATTTGAATTTCTCCTATATGATCATGATCGCTCTCTTCATATATCTACATGGCTTTTTAAAGTTATTCAAAAACACATCTTCATTGTGGTGTGTCTCTTTAAATTACTATTGTTCCTCTATCTCCAAATCCCTTATTTTGATGTGTGCCTCATGGGCTGCGTTTACACAGGCAGGCCAATTCTGATCTTTTCACATCCAATCTTTCTCAGAGCTGATTTGATTGGTCAAAAGGCCAATTAGTGGAAAAAGATCACAAATGGGCTGCCTGTGTAAACACAGCCATATCACCTTCAGCTAACAGTAAACCACTCTGACTCTGACTCGTCTGTTGATTTACCATTCAGGAGTGTGTTTGTTCTCAGAGCTAACATATGCATGTGCTATCAGGATCTCTGAGATGAGATAATAGCATTACAGAATGCCTCTATTGTCTTGTTCAGTTGAGGGGAAACGTTTTGAAATGGCGTGAAACAGGGAAGTACTATCTGCAGAGATTTTACTACTGCGTGCCCTACTGAACATAACCAAGGTCTAGTTGTAAGCCCTGTAGCTCAAATTGCTCGTAATAGCCATGCAGCTACCCATAGGGCATTATCCCACTGCTACTTGGGGAGAGAAGAGAAACACCACAATTACTCCACAGGGAATTGAACAAAAAAGACCCATTGACAAATGGGAAGGGTTAAAGTGGATCGTTATGACTCTGGTGTCCTGTCTGTTTCCAAAAGCTGCGGATAAGTTAGCTCTTCTAAGGCACTATAGGGGTCCATTTGTGAGGGGTCTATTTAGTGAGGGGTCCATTTGAACCACAATAACCTCATTTCCACCTACATGCCAGGATACTTCAGCATCTCTTGAAAAATAAAATGATGCAGGGCCTCGGAAGGGCCACTTTTTAGCAGCTTTTGGAAACAGACAGGAAACATAATGGTCCACTTTAACCCATTTGTCAATGGGTCTTTTTCGGTAGATACCCCATGGAGTAATTGCAGTGTTCCTCTTCTCTCTCATTTCTATGATCAGAAAAGTCACTGTAAATGCACAGATTTTTTCAGGGCTTGGCAGTTAGCCACTTTGGCGTAACGACGACTCCTAAATCCTCAAAAGACATCAAACCAGGAAGGGACATTTTTTTCCTGCCCTGCGATGACTAATATGATTATACACACCTTTGAGATTTATCATATCAGGAGTGTGTATGTGAGAGAGTGAGGGAGAAGGAGAGATTACAAAGCCGTATCTGCGCCACGGTGCTTTTAAAAGTAGCATTTCATAAAAGCTTCTTCTTCCTCCTCCGGTTATGACTTCAAATAAAATGAAAGTTTATTGGTCATGTACACAGTTTTGCAGATGGTATCGCCAATGCAGCAAAATGCGTATGTTTCTAGCTCCACCAATGCAGCAACATCTAGCAATACAATAACAATGCTCACATAATCCAAAAGTAAAATAAAAGAACAAGAAATTAAGACATATCAGATTGAGTAATGTCAGTCAGGAATGCAAATAATTATTTCTTTATTATTATTATTTTTCTACATTGTAGAATAATAGTGAAGACATCAAATCTATGAAATAACACACATGGAATCATGTAGTAACCAAAAAAAGTGTTAAATAAATATATTTACATTTTAATTCTTCAAAGTAGCCACCCTTTGCCTTGATGACAGCTTTGCACTCTTGGCATTCTCTCAAACAGCTTCACCTGGAATGCTTTTCCAACAGTCTTGAAGGAGTTCCCACATATGCTGAGCACTTGTTGGCTGCTTTTCCTTCACTCTGCGGTCCAACTCATCCCAAACCATCTCAATTTGGTTGAGGTCGGGTGATTGTAAAGCCAGGTCATCTGATGCAGCATTCCATCACTGTCCTTCTTAGTCAAATAGAGGTGTGTTGGGTCATTGTCCTGTTGAAAAACAAATGATAATCCCAGCAAACCAGATGGGATGGCGTATTACTGCAGAATTCTGTGGTAGCCATGCTGGTTAAGTGTGCCTTGAATTTTAAATCAATCACAAACAGTGTCACCAGCAACGCACCCCCACACCATCAGACGACCTCCTCCATGCTTCACGGTGTGGTGGGAACCACACATGCGGAGATCGTCTATTCACCTACTCGGCGTCTCACAAACACACGGCGGTTGGAACCAAAAATATCAAATTTGGACTCATCAGACCAAAGGACAAATTTCCACAGGTCTAATGTCTATTGCTCGTGTTTCTTGGCCCAAGAAGTCTCCCTTTCTTATTGGTGTCCTTTAGTAGTGGTTTCTTTGCAGCAATTGACTGGTACTGTATGTATGTGAATGGTGTGTATAGACAGTAAGGCTTTTATAGACAATTATATGAATAGAACAGGTGTGTACAGTTGTGGCCAAAAGTTTTGAGAATGACACAAACATTCATTTCCGCAAAGTTTGCTGCTTCAGTGTAGATATTTTTGTCAGATGTCACTATGGAATACTGAAGTATAATTACAAGCATTTCATAAGTGTCAAAGGCTTTTATTGACAATTACATGAAGTTGATGCAAAGAGTCAATATTTGCAGTGTTGACACTTCTTTTTCAAGACCTCTGCAATCCGCCCTGACATGCTGTCAATTAACTTCTGGGCCACATACTGACTGATGGCAGCCCATTCTTGCATAATCAATGCTTGGAGTTTGTCAGAATTTATGGGCTTTTGTTTGTCCACCCGCCTCAGCTGAATCAACTTTTGGAGACAGTCCTGGCACTTGCTGGACTTTCTTGGGTGCCCTGAAGCCTTCTTCACAACAGAACCGCTCTCCTTGAAGTTCTTGATGATCCGATAAATGGTTGATTTAGGTGCAATCTTACTGGCAGCAATATCCTTGCCTGTGAAGCCCTTTTTGTGCAAAGCAATGATGACGGTATGTTTTTCCTTGCGTTTAACCAGAGGAAGAACAATGATTCCAAGCACCATCCTCCTTTTGAAGCTTCCAGTCTGTTATTCGAACTCAATCAGCATGACAGAGTGATCTCCAGCCTTGTCCTCGTCAACACTCACACCTGTGTTAACGAGAGAATCACTGACATGTCAGCTGGTCCTTTTGTGGCAGGGCTGAAATGCAGTGTAAATGTTTTTGGGGGATTTATTTAATTTGCATGGCAAAGAGGGACTTTGCAATTAATTGCAATTCATCTGATCACTCTTCATAACATTCTGGAGCATATGCAAATTGCCATCATACATACTGAGGTAGCAGACTTTGTGAAAATTAATATTTGTGTCATTCTCAAAACCTTTGGCCACGACTGTACAGCAGGAGTTATATATAGGATGAGCCTTGACTAGGATACAGTATATTCATATGAAGTTTGTAAAACAGTATGTAAACATTATTAAAGTAACCAGTGTTCAATGACATTAGATGAATGTACAGCATACAACATTGACTGTATTTGTGTTTGCAGCAAGCTCCCTGCTAAAGTTCAGGTTAAAGGCAATTATTTCTCTGAACCTCCAAGGCAACCTTCAAAATTCACAGAAAGCAAACAGAAAGCAGAACAAAGCTTAGGATATCTGAATTATTACCAACTTCTAGCTTTTGTTGCACTGGGAACCACTTTAGAGAGCAATTTGAAGTCACTTCAGGCTCGTTCATGCATACGTTTTTTTTGACAGTTGAATTCAAATGTCATTCATATAGAATTTTTTTATTTAAATATTAGAATCAGCACATGTTCCACTGTTGATGGAGTGAAGGGAGAATGAATAGACATGATGGTCAGTTAAATTATCAGGGCTGAACGCTCTATCAAAATGTGGGTGTTTTACCTTTCTCTTTATTTTACTGTTCGGCTGAGGCTCACACTGAATTGCAGCGTTTAATCTCTCAGAGTGGGTGATGATGGAATGATGGAATTGTCCCCCACCCTCTTCCCCCTCTCCTCTTTCTCAGGGCTTCTCGCTGGGGCTGAGCGAAGGACACATTTACACCTGGACGGACGGCTTGAGGAGGAGAGACTGGCATGATAACGAGAGCATCAGGAGAGACGAACTGCGTGTCGGTACGTCTCACAGAGAACTCACAGGAAACCACAGACAATCACGACTCCTCCTGTAGCTAAAGAGTTTTCACTCTGCGCACAGCGAGCAAGCTGAGACCTCACGTAACGAATGTCCACATAAAGAACTTCAACCAAGTCTATCTTTATCATGATTTACTGTGATGGTTTCCATGAAGGTAAACAGGGGATTGTTTTCCAAGGCAGTAAGTGTATTATTAAGGTACTGTAGGTACTGGACAGTAACTTTCTAAGTCATATTGGTCTATTTGATGATGTTCGCTTTAGCTCTGCTTCTTGAGCAATGGGAACCCAGATGCTGGACAAATGCATTTCCATTTGAGACATGTAAAGAAAATAACAAATTATTGTCTGTTTCCACCAAGTAGAGGTTAAGACTAACCCTTAACTAAGTGAGAACATGTACCAGGATCTCAATTCCGATTGACATGAATTAGAGGTCACTGATAGACAAGCCATTAGTATGCACTATTCATACAAGAAGAATCTGGGGGAGGGGTGTTCGGGCCAGAAATGATTGTGTCCACACATAACCCAGCTATTTCTATTGACATTCATTATCATTAAATACATGTCAAGTAAAGAGCAGAGAGGCAGAGACCCAATGTTCCTCTCCTAATCCAAACACAGTATCTGTGTCTCCTTGCTGCCGCTGTGCAGTTACAGCATCAGTCAAAAAGAGCTCTATTTGAAACTTAAGTATTCTCAGTCTTGGCCCCCTTAAGGTTAAATCACTTTGACATTGCCAGTTAAAGCTTCAATATTTTAGCAGATAGATTTCAATAGTCCCATCCTGGTAGAGACTTAGTCTACATCCCAAACAGAACCTTAGTTCCTACATAGTGCACTACTTTTGACCAGTTCTGGGTAGTGCACGGTATAGGGAATAAGGTGGGTTTTGGAACGTACCCCAGAGCTGGGAAACATTTGAAGCCAAGCCGGATAAATCATCAATGCCAGACAGGAAATATATTATTTCGGTCAGGGGTTCATGTCAACTGTAGATAAACATGTCAGAGGCAATATTAATGACCAGGCAACAATGGAGAATAGAACACTTTTACAGCTCCTGGAATTGCGGAACTCGGCTGTAAATTCTAATGCATGCAGACTTCAGAGTATTAAATAAAGTCATTAGCCAGATTAGACTAAGTTGAATTGCTACCAGACTACAACAGAGACGTCAAACAGGGCTTCTGTCCTAAATGGCACCCTATTCCCCACATTCCCCTATGGGCCCTCTTCGAAAGTAGTGCACTATGTAGGGAATAGGGTGCCATTAGGGTGGCAAACCTGTCACATCACGTAACCCTACAATATGGCTGCCTAAATCCTGAACGTTGCCCTCTCTGCCCTCCCGTCTGGTCAGATCATGATGCATGGTCATTGTCCCACCAGACCTCCACCACATATGTACCACACCATCTGTTGAGCCTCAATTGTACGTTTGCGGCGAGCATGATAAAAGCTTTCTATTAATTTTGGATGAATCAAGCTGATTATAGCTCATCAGTGCATGAAACCCAGGGGTGAGTAATACATTTCCCCCTGTTTTTCCCGCGTATGTCGGATGGGAAAAGTGTAGTCTACTATATGCATTAACCACTTACGAATCTAAAGCAGTCCAAATACAAATGCTCTGTATAATGAATTGTAGGCATGTGTATTAACCACTTATAAAGCTGCAGTGCTGGTAATCAACATCATTGTACTGTGATGGGCCTGTTAATTAAATGTTGAGCATCTCTCAATCAAGTAGACGTCAGCCTCTTGCCCATCTCTGTTGTGAATAGATTAGTGATTACAGAACAGGGCCTGCATTCAAATAGTGTCTTAGAGTAGGAGTGCTGATCTAGGATCAGGTCCCCCTTGTCCATGACATCTTATTAATTATGATCTAAAAGGATAAAATGATCCTAGTCTGAGACTCTTTGTGAATAATAGACTCATAATCACCACCATCCCCTAACCAGGAAGCTGTGGAAAATCTAACCCCATTGAACAGCATGTAGGAATGATTCATGTGTTAAACCAATTAAGTGATTTTCTCTATATATTGTCTATCCCATTATGCCTTTTAAAAGCATCCATTTACATGTTCTGTCAGCAGGGAAATTGGGTGAGTGCACTTTGTCCATGTTTTACTTTAGTTTTTTGAGCTGCCATTGTTTCGAAAATCAAGCCCCTTCCGAATGAAGCGATGGAATGGAAAACCATTACTATTGAACATTAATGTGTGGGTGTGCTGGATTGGAATATTGCATTTGCTTGGTTTTTCGCCTCCCTCCTGTGAGCTTGGCTGCCCTGTGCTGTGGGTGTAGTGTTTCAATAATTATGTACCGTGGAAAATGAGCTTCCAGCGGCTAACAATACTCACAGTAGAGTTATTGAACTCACCGCATTATTGAGAGAGAGGGATCACTGCTTATGTCAATGTATAATTCACGTTGACGAGAGAAATTATGAACCATGTTAAACTTGGCAAGTGATTTATTCATTAGCGTTGGTTTTGGCGAAGGATGTAAAATGAATTGTGTTTATGAGAGGACAGGGTCGTGGGTTTCGTTTCATCCTATTTCCAGCCGACTCTAAGATTGTGGCATACGATACCTACTTGAAACACAAGCCTTTACTTGGCAGACGGCGCCCTCAAAATATTTCCCACCTCCCGCTTCCAAATCCATTTAATATTTTACAAAAACAAAGATTTTTCTATTTCCCTCTTTTGTACTCGTCCTGGAAACTTTCCATGTTTCCCTCGGTCTCGCTCACACATCAAAAGGAAAGCCTCTCGTTAAGAATGTCATTGTTTTCCTTTCTGCATCCTCTCCGTACATCGAACAAAGCCAGCTGTCAGTGTACATTAACCGCATGTTTGCCACGCCAGGAGTGTTTTCAGGGATAACCTTAACATACCATACAATAATATGCGCTAAAACAGTTCTTTCCCCCTAGGAGATTTCTCTTTATATTAGAAGCTGTACATTTCTCTCATATGTGTCCCTCGTCCAAAAAGAACAATGTATCTTTCACAACTAGATGTGAATAACTAGGCACATTAGCAGGATTCCGGAATTAGATGCTTCTATAGCCACTTGTGATTTCACTGCAGCATCCTCTTATAAAGTATGCCGATAGGATCCTCTACTTCTGGCCCCTTGGAGGTATAAACGAGGTAAACGGTTTAATTAGATGAAAGAGAAAGCTGTCAGTCAAGTGTGATTGGCAGCTTAAGTGACGTGTAACGCCTTCCCTCCGGCGTCGGTGCCCCCGGGGCTTGATTCATGGTGGGCATTTAGTCAAGCTCATGGCAGTAATGCACATTGCAGAGTGTGAGCCAATGATTCTGTCACCAACGCAGACTCTGAGGTTTTACATCTCAGTACAGGACTCAAGATTAAACGGGGGGGTGGGGGTCGCAGGTCGCAGAACAAATGGATGGACTCGAGTACAGCCTGTGCGGATAGATACTACAGTATGTCACCATAGTTACTGGCATAGTATATCTCATGCAATGGCATCAAAAACATAGCGTTTTATTCTTAATTGGTTTCAGTGCACACAGC
>NC_056462.1:12862780-12880280 GCF_018296145.1 Oncorhynchus tshawytscha | reverse complement strand
AAGACACAGATTGTACTACTTATGGACTCAAATGGGAAATATATAGAGGAAAAAAAACTTTTTCCCAAACACAGTGTGTCTAAACTCTGGTGTCCAAACACCCAGCGCGCCTAGACCTTCTGTCTGAGGCCAAACTAGGCTCACCCAGCCACATAATAATACACACAGGCACAAACGACCTGAGAGCACAGCAGGAAAGAGTGGCCACAGCACTGAAGGGAGTGATTGAAAAGGCTTCTTCTACTTTCCCCAACGCACAAGTGGTTATCTCCACCCTGCTACCACGAAAAGACTTCCACCCCGCCACAATACAGCGGGTAAATGCAAGTATTTCCCGTGACTGTGCCTCAAAACCAAACGTTTTCCTGGCCCACCACTCCACCCTGGACTTGAACAGCCTCTATGACCAGGTCCACCTCTACAAGGCAGCAGTGCCCACCTTTGCCCGGACTCTAAAGGACATCGCTCTCAAACGTATCCCCAACACTCCACACAGGAGCAACAGATCAATAGACACCCCACCCAGACCAGCGAGACACCCTCCCAGATCTGCAGGACCTCCCCCTGGACCTACACATAGAGGACCCACGCCAAGAGGAATTACATCCAGACCACAGTACACCCAGACACATCCACACCCCCACCCCAACCAATCAACACCCCCCACGTCAACCATGCCCACACTCCATTTAGGCCCCCTCAGATCAGACCTATGCCACTCCTGCCCACCCCATGCACCCCACCCCCGCAAAGAGGGCCTCAACATGGAAGCCACACATACGCCCAGGTAGTGAGCGGGCAAACAGTCCCAACCCCCACTCTCACACTCGCCCAAGCCAATGGCATGTACCAGATGCTCAGCAGGCTCTGCTCACACTTACTGGCCTGAGGCTAAACCACGACCAACAACATTGGACACTCTATGGAACAAAAAGCCTTCACTATATTATCCTGGAATATCCAAGGCCTGAGGTCATCTGCCTTTAGCCTAAAGAGCAGAAACCCGGACTTCACCAAAGAAATCGGTAATACAGACATTGTCATCCTGCAAGAAACCTGGTATAGAGGAGATGGACCCACTGGTTGCCCTCTAGGTTACAGAGAGCTGTAGTCCCATCCACCAAACTACCAGGTGTGAAACAGGGAAGGGACTCAGGGGGTATGCTAATTTGGTATAGAGCAGACCTAACTCACTCCATTAAATTAATCAAAACAGGAACATTCTACATTTGGCTAGAAATTCAAAAAGAAATTATCCTAACAGAGAAAAATGTCCTCCTGTGTGCTACCTATATCCCCCACTAGAATCCCCATATTTTAATGAAGACAGCTTCTCCATCCTGGAGGGGGAAATCAATAATTTCCAGGCCCAGGGACATGTACTAGTCTGTGGTGACCTAAATGCCAGAACCGGACAAGAACCTGACACCCTCAGCACACAGGGGGACAAACACCTGCCTGGAGGTGACAGCATTCCCTCCCCCATATGCCCCCCTAGGCACAACTATGACAACATAACCAACAAAAACGGGTCACAACTCCTGCAGCTCTGTCGCACGCTGGGTATGTACATAGTCAACGGTAGGCTTCGAGGGGACTCTATGGTAGGTACACCTATAGCTCATCTCTTGGCAGTAGTACTGTAGACTACTTTATCACTGACCTCAACCCAGAGTCTCTCAGAGCGTTCACAGTCAGCCCACTGACACCCCTATCAGACCACAGCAAAATCACAGTCTACTTAAACAGAGCAATACTCAATCATGAGGCATCAAAGCCAAAGGAACTGAGTAACATTAAGAAATGCTATAGATGGAAGGAATGCAGTTTGGAAACCTACCAAAAAACAATTAGGCAACAACAAATTCAATCCCTCTTAGACAATTTCCTGGGTAAAACGTTCCACTGTAATAGTGAAGGTGTAAACTTGGCAGTAGAAAATCTTAACAGTATATTTGACCTCTCAGCTTCCCTATCAAATCTAAAAATCTCAAATAGAAAACCGAAGAAAATTAACAATAATGACAAATGGTTTGATGAAGAATGCAAAAATCTAAGAAAGAAATTGAGAAACCTGTCCAACCAAAAACATAGAGACCCGGAAAACCTGAGTCTACGCCTTCACTATGGTGAATCACTAAAACAATACAGAAATACACTACGGAAAAAGAAGGAACAGCATGTCAGAAATCAGCTCAATGCAATTGAAGAATCCATAGACTCTAACCACTTCTGGGAAAATTGGAAAACACTAAACAAACAACAACACGAAGAATTATCTATCCAAAATGGAGATGTATGGGTAAACCACTTCTCCAATCTTTTTGGCTCTATAACAAAGAATAAAGAGCAAAAACATATACATGATCAAACACAGATCTTAGAATCAACTATTAAAGACTACCAGAACCCACTGGATTCTCCAATTACATTGAAAGAGTTACAGGACAAAATAAAAACCCTCCAACCCAAAAAGGCCTGTGGTGTTGATGGTATCCTCAATGAAATGATCAAATATACAGACAACAAATTCCAATTGGCTATACTAAAACTCTTTAACATCATACTTAGCTCTGGCATCTTCCCCAATATTTGGAACCAAGGACTGATCACCCCAATCCACAAAAGTGGAGACAAATTTGACCCCAATAACTACCGTGGAATATGTGTCAACAGTAACCTTGGGAAAATCCTCTGCATTATTATTAACAGCAGACTCGTACATTTCCTCAATGAAAACAATGTACTGAGCAAATGTCAAATTGGCTTTTTACCAAATTACCGTACAACAGACCATGTATTCACCCTGCACACCCTAATTGACAATCAAACAAACCAAAACAAAGGCAAAGTCTTCTCATGCTTTGTTGATTTCAAAAAAGCCTTCGACTCAATCTGGCATGAGGGTCTGCTATACAAACTGATGGAAAGTGGTGTTGGGGGTAAAACATACGACATTATAAAATCCATGTACACAAACAACAAGTGTGCGGTTAAAATTGGCAAAAAACACACACATTTCTTCACACAGGGTCGTGGGGTTAGACAGGGATGCAGCTTAAGCCCCACCCTCTTCAACATATATATCAACGAATTGGCGAGGGCACTAGAAAAGTCTGCAGCACCCGGCCTCCCCTGCTAGAATCCGAAGTCAAATGTCTGCTGTTTGCTGATGATCTGGTGCTTCTGTCACCAACCAAGGAGGGCCTACAGCAGCACCTAGATCTTATGCACAGATTCTGTCAGACCTGGGCCCTGACAGTAAATCTCAGTAAGACCAAAATAATGGTGTTCCAAAAAAGGTCCAGTCACCAGGACCACAAATACAAATTCCATCTAGACACTGTTGCCCTAGAGCACACAAAAAACTATACATACCTTGGCCTAAACATCAGCACCACAGGTAACTTCCACAAAGCTGTGAACGATCTGAGAGACAAGGCAAGAAGGGCATTCTATGCCATCAAAAGAAACATAAATTTCAACATACCAATTAGGATCTGGCTAAAAATACTTGAATCAGTCATAGAGCCCATTGCCCTTTATGGTTGTGAGGTCTGGGGTCCGCTCACCAACCAAGACTTCACAAAATGGGACAAACACCAAATTGAGACTCTGCACGCAGAATTCTGCAAAAATATCCTCCGTGTACAACGTAGAACACCAAATAATGCATGCAGAGCAGAATTAGGCCGATACCCACTAATTATCAAAATCCAGAAAAGAGCTGTTAAATTCTACAACCACCTAAAAGGAAGCGATTCACAAACCTTCCATAACAAAGCCATCACCTACAGAGAGATGAACCTGGAGAAGAGTCCCCTAAGCAAGCTGGTCCTGGGGCTCTGTTCACAAACACAAACACACACTACAGAGCCCCAGGACAGCAGCACAATTAGACCCAACCAAATCATGAGAAAACAAAAAGATAACTACTTAACACATTGGAAAGAATTAACAAAAAAACAGAGCAAACTAGAATGCTATTTGGCCCTACACAGAGAGTACACAGCGGCAGAATACCTGACCACTGTGACTGACCCAAAATTAAGGAAAGCCTTGACTATGTACAGACTCAGTGAGCATAGCCTTGCTATTGAGAAAGGCCGCCGTAGGCAGACATGGCTCTCAAGAGAAGACAGGCTATGTGCTCACTGCCCACAAAATGAGGTGGAAACTGAGCTGCACTTCCTAACCTCCTGCCCAATGTATGACCATATTAGAGAGACATATTTCCCTCAGATTACACAGATCCACAAAGAATTCGAAAACAAATCCAATTTTGAAAAACTCCCATATCTACTGGGTGAAATTCCACAGTGTGCCATCACAGCAGCAAGATTTGTGACCTGTTGCCACGAGAAAAGGGCAACCAGTGAAGAACAAACACCATTGTAAATACAACCCATATTTATGCTTATTTATTTTATCTTGTGTCCTTTAGCCATTTGTACATTGTTAGAACACTGTATATATATATAATATGACATTTGTAATGTCTTTACTGTTTTGAAACTTCTGTATGTGTAATGTTTACTGTTAATTTTTGTTGTTTATGTTGTCTACCTCACTTGCTTTGGCAATGTTAACACATGTTTCCCATGCCAATAAAGCCCTTGAATTGAATTGAGAAAAAGCGAGAGAGGGGGAGATAGTTATAGAGAGAGAAAGAGAGAGAGAGAGGGGGGAGATGGATAGATAGTTAGAGAGAGAGGGGGAGGGTAGGAGAGAGAGAGTTAGATAGTGAGATAGAGAGAGAACAAGAGAGAATATCCATGGTGAGAGGGCATCTCTGTTTATTTACAGTCTCAAAGCCCTGCAGCAATCCTCTCAGTATGTGATCTGGAACGTTATGTAGTGGACAGTGTCTGAATGATCTCCATCTCCCTCACAGTAAGCTGGGGCCCTGCCTGTCTTCCTGTTCTGCCTGCCTGTCTGTTCTGCTTCCCTGCCTAATGTAATGACGGCTATAACTCAGATACACCCCTGATTTCAACGAATTTAAGAGATGGAAATGAGGCCAGTGCTGCTGCTATCCTAGCTAATGTTGTTGACGCAAAGCGGTTCGGAAAATAAACCTCACAGGTTAAAAACATTTAAGGGATTGCGATGTCTGTGAATGCTAAGTATTTTTTGGCAATGTTGTATTTCTCAGCCTGCACATACACTATCAAGAACCTAAAATGGTTCCTAGGGCTGTCCCCATTGGAGAACCCTTTGAATAACCCTTTTTGGTTCCAGGTAGAACCCTTTTGAATTCCATGTAGAACCCTTTAGATATACATGGATCCAACCCTACTTGGTTTCAGTTACTGTTTTACAGTATATTTGGTTATTTTCAAATTGTTTTCACTGCTGAATTACAGATTTTTCGAAATTACTGAAGCATATCTATAATCAGTTCCACTGTAAACGACTGTCTTCGGGTGAAAGAGAAGAGGACCAAGATGCAGCGTGAATATAATCCATCTTTAATGTGAATACTTAAACACCAAACAAAACAACAAACCGACAAAAAGGAACGAAGACGATACAGTCCCGTAGCGTGAACACTAAACACTGGCACACTGGAACAGGAACAATCACCCACAAAATACCCAAAGAATATGGCTGCCTAAATATGGTTCCCAATCAGAGACAACGATAAACAGCTGCCTCTAATTGCGAACCAATCTAGGCAACCATAAACTTACAAAAACACCTAGATAGGAAACACCCCCATAAACATATCTTTTTATTTTATTTATCTGTTATTTTACCAGGTAAGTTGACTGAGAACACGTTCTCATTTGCAGCAACGACCTGGGGAATAGTTACAGGGGAGAGGAGGGGGATGAATGAGCCAATTGGTTTCCGGACTGCGACCCGTCGTGGTAGGTTTCCGGACTGCGACCCGTCGTGGTAGGTTTCCGGACTGCGACCCGTCTTGGTAGGTTTCCGGACTGCGACCCGTCGTGGTAGGTTTCCGGACTGCGACCCGTCGTGGTAGGTTTCCGGACTGCGACCCATCGTAGAAGGTTCCGGTCTGCGGACTATCGCCGGACGCTCTTGCCTGGGTACTGTTGCCGGACGCTCTTGACTGGGTACTGTAGCCGGACGCTCTGGACTGGGCACTGTTGCCGGACGCTCTGGACTGGGCACTGTTGCCGGACGCTCTGGACTGGGCACTGTTGCCGGACGCTCTGGACTGGGCACTGTTGCCGGACGCTCTTGCCTGGGTACTGTTGCCGGACGCTCTTGACTGGGTACTGTAGCCGGACGCTCAGGACTGGGCACTGTTGCCGGACGCTCTGGACTGGGCACTGTTGCCGGACGCTCTGGACTGGGCACTGTTGCCGGACGCTCTGGACTGGGCACTGTAGCCGGACGCTCTGGACTGGGCACTGTTGCCGGACGCTCTGGACTGGGCACTGTTGCCGGACGCTCTGGACTGGGCACTGTTGCCGGACGCTCTGGACTGGGCACTGTAGCCGGACGCTCTAGACTTGGCACTGTTGCCGGACGCTCTGGACTTGGCACTGTTGCCGGACGCTCTGGACTGGGTACTGTTGCCGGACGCTCTGGACTGGGTACTGTTGCCGGACGCTCTGGACTGGGTACTGTTGCCGGACGCTCTGGACTGGGTACTGTTGCTGGATGCTCTGGACTGGGTACTGTTGCCGGATGTTCTGGACTGGCGAGGCGCACTGTAGGCCTGGTGTGTGGTGCCGGTACTGTTGGTACTGGGCAGAGGACACGCACCTCAGGGCGAGTGCGAGGAGCAGGAACAGGGAGCACTGGACCCTGGAGGCGCACTGGTGACCTGGTGCGTGGTGCCGGCACTGGTGGTACCGGGCTGGAGACACGCACCTCAGGGCGAGTGCAAGGAGTAGGAACAGGGAGTACTGGACCCTGGAGGTGCACTGGTGGCCTGGTGTGTGGTGCCGGCAATGGTGGTACCGGGCTGAGACACGCACATCAGGGCGAGTGCGAGGAGCAGGAACAGGGAGTACTGGACTGTGGAGGCGTACTGGAGGTCTGGTGCGTGGTGTTGGCACTGGTGGTACTGGATAGACCAGACCGTGAAGACGCACTGGAGGTCCTGGATGGCTGGTGACTCTAGCTCGGCACGTGCGGGGCGCAGGCACAGGACGCACTGGGCTGTCCAGACATACAGGAGACACAGTGCGCAACGCTGGCGCAGGATTTCCTGGCCCGAGGAGACCCACTGACTGTCTGGAGAGCAGGGCTGGCACCATCTGCCCTGGCTGGATCCTCACCCTAGCTCGGCAGATGCGGGGAGCTGGGATGTAGCGCACCGGGCTAAGCACGCGTACTGGAGACACCGTGCGGTTTACCGCATAAAACGGTGCCTGACCAGTACGACGCCCTCTCTCTCCACAGTGAACACGGGGAGTTGACACAGGTCTCCTACCTGGCTTCTCCACACTCCCCGTGTGCCTCCCCAAGACATTTTTGGGGCTGCCTCTCGGGCTTCCAGCCGTGCTGCCGTGCTGCATCTTCATCCGCTGCCTCTCCGCTTTGGCTGCCTCCAGCTCTGCCTTGGGGCGGCGATATTCCCCTGGCGGCGTCCAGGGTCCATCTCCATCCAGTATCTCCTCCCAAGTCCAATAGTCCCGATTGCGCTGCTCCTCCTGCTGCTTGGTCCATTGTTGGTGGGTGATTCTGTAACGACTGTCTTTGGGTGAAAGAGAGGAGGACCAAGATGCAGCACGAATATAATCCATCTTTAATGTGAATACTTAAACACCGAACAAAACAACAAACCAACAAAAAGGAACGAAGATGATACAGTCCCGTAGCGTGAACACTAAACACTGGCACACTGGAACAGGAACAATCACCCACAAAATACCCAAAGAATATGGCTGCCTAAATATGGTTCCCAATCAGAGCCAACGATAGACAGCTGCCTCTAATTGAGAACCAATCTAGGCAACCATAGACTTACAAAAAACCTAGATAGGGAACCATAAACATACAAAACCCTAGACAGGACAGAAAACACATACATCACCCATGTCACACCCTGACCTAACCAAAATAACAAAGAAAACAAAGAATACTAAGGTCAGGGTGTGACATCCACAAGTCATACGATATGATGGAGAAGTTGAACGTTCGGTAATTAGTGTGCATAGCCATCGCTTGAACAGAGAAATGCCTCAGAATAAAGCCTGGCATGTTTTTAAAGGAGATGTGATAAATGCATTGTGCATTTTACACCAAATGACGCAGCTCAACATTTCATCCAACATTAACACCTTTGCATTTACCCAGGCAGGTGTTACAGTAAGTACGGATCAGATCTAGAGAGCAGTGACCTGTTATTAAATGGCTGTAACAGCATGGCAGACAGTATAAGACGCAGTGGGGAATCCAATCATGCTGGAAAATCAACACGTAAGTGGAAAATCAACACGTAAGGAACAGACTGAAGGCGTTTACCCATACAGAATGTAACATGAATGTCATTCTCATCGGGTCTGTGTGTGCGACAACCACGGCGGTGCAATGTCCTAGTTGAGATGAAAAAGAATCACATCAGCAGTTGATAGCATCAAGTATGCATCATGTTCAATGTCATCTTATCAAGTTCAACGGAAGCTGACAGTCTTGCTTCATTCTTACCTGACCTGAACGGAGTCTATTCAGTCATTTATTTATTCACTCTCTCATTCTTTCTCTCTTCCTCACACACTCATTCCATACAGTAAGGAAGGGAAAATGGAAGTTTAATTTAAGCCTATATGCATTTAAGAGAGGTCTATAATGCCCCAGTCCAGCCCCATATTTCAAGTCTCCTCGCGATACAGCGCTGGAGGGGGGTGACAACGGTATTTTCCATAATGGTATGTGGCTCTATCTGCCTATTACTATGCAAATCGATGCTCCTCTCCTTCCTGAATGGTATTTCATAATGTAGAATTATCTGACAGGGCAGCTGGAGAGACCAACCTTGTGTTTTAGAGATTGGCTCAACTCCAGCAGGAATGAATTTGCTTTCCCAGCCCAGCATAGATGTAGGGGGCTGGAGCAGTTTGGTAGGGGATTTTTTATGCTCTCTCTCTTTTTCGTGCCCTCCCTCCCTCCCCCTCCCTCCCTCCCTCCCTCCCTCCCTCCCTCCCTCCCTCCCTCCCTCCCTCCCTCCCTCCCTCCCTCCCTCCCTCCCTCCCTCCCTCCCTCCCTACTTCCTCGGCCTCAATAGAGAATCTCTGTCTCTCCCCTCCCACCCTTGGTCTCTCTCTCTCTCTCTCTCTCTCTCTCTCTCCCTCCCTCTCTCTCGCGCTCGCTCTCTCTCACTCTCTATCAATCTCTTCTTTCCCTTTTCACTCTTTCATTGTCTCCCTCCCTCCCTTTTCCCTCCCTCCCTCCCTCCCTCCCTCCCTCCCTCCCTCCCTCCCTCCCTCCCTCCCTCCCTCCCTCCCCTAAATAAAACAATAATAAAAACCAGGGCTTCTAACCAAGTACCGAGTCATCATTCTGCAGAGACCGGTGATAAATTAGAACAGCTTGTCAAGGTTGTCACCGGTGTAAATTAGCAGGAGACTCGTGTGAACCGTAAAACTGCTGCTTCATTTGCCAATTTCAGCTTTGTCGAGGCGGCTATTAACATGCAGATTTCCTGAATTGTTTATTAGGCCAGCTGAAGCTGGAGTGGCTCTTTTAAACGCGGATTTACTTTACGACTCAGCACAGAGGTAGAAGGTAAAGCAGGCTATGTGTTTGAGGCTGGCTGGCTAGCTGTAAGGCTGGCTGGACGTTTGGCTTTATGGATGGCTAGCTAGCTGGCTGGCTGGCAAGAAGGCTTGCTGGATGGCTGGCTGGATGGCTGGCTGGCTTTGCAGTGTGACACATATCAAGGAGCAGGTTGGCTTTCCAGATGTAGGAAGATGTGAGTCACTATATTCAAACATACCAAATACCAACACATGCAGCTAGCTCTACATCAAATGCATAAGCTACACGTGGAGATGAAACACGCACGATGTCTCTGATGTATTGAATTTCGATCCCACTGGGGTCTTTGTCAGGACAGGTCAAGAAAGGTCTGGTCTGGGGTATAAAAAACCATGGAGGCTAATACAGTCCCTGGTATGTTGTGTATTCTCTTTCCTCAGCTGCAAGACGAAGCTGTACCTGGAGAACCTTCCCAACACCAGCATCATCATCCCCTTCCACAATGAGGGCTGGTCGTCCTTGCTGAGGACCATCCACAGCATCTCCTACCGCACCCCAGACCACCTCATCGCTGAGATCATACTGGTGGACGACTACAGTGACAGAGGTAGGACACCTGGTTAACTGTTACGCTACTATCTGTGTTGGTGGTCAGGGTTCTTACACCACACCCTGCTCAGTGACTGTGGTAGGACCCTGGTTAAACTACAGTTATTACAGTATGGTGCTGGTAGTACCCTGGTTAAACTACAGTTATTACAGTATGGTGTTGGTAGGACCCTGGTTAAACTACAGTTATTACAGCATGGTGCTGGTAGGACCCTGGTTAAACTACAGTTATTACAGTATGGTGCTGGTAGGTCCCTGGTTAAACGACAGTTATTACAGTATGGTGCTGGTAGAACCCTGATTATACTACAGTTATTACATTATGGGGCTGGTAGGACACTGGATAAACTACAGTTATTACAGTATGGTGCTGGTAGGACCCTGGTTAAACTACAGTTATTACAGTATGGTGCTGGTAGGACCCTGGTTAAATGACAGTTATTAGAGTATGGTGCTGGTAGGACCCTGGTTAAACTACAGTTATTAGAGTATGGTGCTGGTAGGACCCTGGTTAAACTACAGTTATTACAGTATGGTGCTGGTAGGACCCTGGTTAAACTACAGTCATTACAGAATAGTGCTGGTAGGACCCTGGTTACACTACAGTTATTACAGTATGGTGCTGGTAGGACCCTGGTTAAACTACAGTTATTACAGTATGGTGCTGGTAGGACCCTGGTTAAACTACAGTTATTACAGTAGGGTGCTGGTAGGACCCTGGTTAAACTACAGTTATTACAGTATGGTGCTGGTAGGACCCTGGTTAAACTACAGTCATTACAGAATAGTGCTGGTAGGACCCTGGTTAAACTACAGTTATTACAGTATGGTGCTGGTAGGACCCTGGTTAAACTACAGTTATTACAGTATGGTGCTGGTAGGACCCTGGTTAAACTACAGTTATTACAGTAGGGTGCTGGTAGGACCCTGGTTAAACTACAGTTATTACAGTATGGTGCTGGTAGGACCCTGGTTAAACTACAGTTATTACAGTATGGTGCTGGTAGGACCCTGGTTAAACTACAGTTATTACAGTATGGTGCTGGTAGGACCCTGGTTAAGCTACAGTTATTAGAGTATGGTGCTGGTAGGACCCTGGTTAAACTACAGTTATTACAGTATGGTGCTGGTAGAACCGTAGTTAAACTACAGTTATTGCAGTATGGTGCTCTATGTATCAGATAGGACCCTGGTTAAATCAAATCAAATCAAATTGTATTGGTCACATACACATATTTAGCAGATGTTATTGCGGGTGTAGTGAAATGCTTGTGTTCCTAGCTCCAACAGTATGGCGTTAATGGGTACAGGGCACTTAACTAGTTCCATTACCCCTACCAACTAATAGAATCTCACTTTGATTCATCTCTGTTAGTGTATGTTTTTGGTGTCTACAACCCTGGATGTTGCCTTTGAGGGTCGTTGCCTTAAGGATAACCCTGTGTGTGAAGCTAGTATGAGCCATACTCATTTGTGTCAACCTCTCAACCTCTATGGTCAGGTAGTTTGGTTTGGGAGGAGTACGGTTTTGCTCCCCAGCCAGCTGGTTGCCCTGTTGGCCAGTGCCCTCTTTCTCTCCTGTGGTTCTGTGGATGTTAGTGTTTTACATAGAAACAGATTCATTTCCTATAGTGGTGTGGCTGCTTGTCTCAGGAGGAGTGTGATAGAACGTAAGCGTTCAGTAGCCAGACCACCTTGGCCGGACAGGGTCAGTCATTGTGTCGACTCAGTGTACTGTATGCTCCCCCGCAGTGTTGAGAAGTTGAGACAATCCACTGGAACTCTCAGTCCGCTGGCCTTCCGAGACAGACACACACACACAGAGAAGACACCACACCACAGGGCTTAGCCCGGATCATTCCACATTCTGTATTCCGCCTCTGTAAGCCCATGCATGTATTAGCATAATTGAGGTATTTTAATATTGTTTTAGCGGGCGAAGAGCAACAGCACAAACAACCTCTTGGTGGATGGACTTTAGAGTGTGTGTTCTTCATTTGCATCAGGGGATGATTCAGCCTAATGGGGAATTCACTGGTTGTTTAAAGGAGCGATGCTACATCCATTTTGGACTTGGAATTCATTCTTGAAGAAGTATGTCTTGTACATAAATGCCTGGTGAGTTTAGTTCAACTGTCGTAACCCATCAGAACCCACAATGTCAGCTTGTTTTACTCCAATGTTTGTAAATAACCTAAATGTAAACAAACACAGTATAGGCTCAAAACATGGTCAAAACTCATTTTGATATCATGGATGGTCAATCCTGGAATCTAGCTCTGTTTATGAATCTGAAAGTGGTTACATTTGTCCAGCCCCATCCCCCAGCTTTTTACCAAAAACAGTGATGTGGTGCCAGCTTTGTTGTCGTTTCAACTGCTGAGTTCCCCTCTGACATAGGTAACGTTTATGTTAAAGCTGTGCACTTTCATATTTTGAGTCCTTGGTCCACAGTTCATCCATGTAACCACTCTCTGTTGGTTGATTCATGCTGTAGGCCTGTTTGTCCTGTTTACATACTGAGTCAGGTGAATGTGTGTGTGTGTGTGTGTGTGTGTGTGTGTGTGTGTGTGTGTGAATGGCAGCGTTGGGCAAGGTTTTGTGTGTTTGTGTGTGTTGTGGGATCAGTGTTAGAGGTGGCAGATTCTCAGTGAGTTGAGGCTCTCTGGGACGATAGTCCTCACGGTGGGACACCAGATGGTCACAGCTGCTGCTCTACCTTACAGCTGAATCTATCCCCCAAGGTGTGTGTGTGTGTGTGTGTGTGTGTGTGTGTGTGTGTGTGTGTGTGTGTGTGTGTGTGTGTGTGTGTGTGTGTGTGTGCTTGCCTGCGTTTGATGTGCTAATGTTATTGTCACTGACCATATTATATTGTTTATTATTCTCCCATCTTACAACCACACTTCAATAGTACCTCAACTGGTCAGCTGTGTAATGCATGCCAGATATCCTGGCTACACATCCCAGGACTGCGTTCACCGCCATCATGTTCTGGTGTGTTACACAGAGAAGCTAGGCACGTTCTGGTGTGTTGCACACAGCAGCTAGGCAGAGTGGCCTCTTTGTGCCTGTGGAGGACAATTCTCCAGTGAGGGAAGCAGGAATTACTATGAAGAGATTTTTCACCTGAAGCGAGAATAACAATAAGCTCTGCAGACAGAATAATAGCTACATTTGAAACAAAACCTTCTGAGAAATCATTTGGCAATGTATAATTATGAGTCATAATGATAATAACTCTCCATCTGTTGCTCGAATGATAAATAATGAAATCAACCTTTATTGTCTGATGCTACGTTCATAACCCTCTGGCATGGTTGTAATTCCCAGAGAAACACTGAAAGGCCAACAAGCTTCGTCAACCATAAACTAAAAGTACAGCTACCATACTTGTAAACAAATTATAATGCTCAAAACCCATATTAATATATAGCTTTTTATAAATAGTGTTTTGTTGTTGTATTTGACTGCCGAAAATGCAGTTATCGAGGTTATCCTTACTAGGCTTCATCAGAGGTCAGTATGTGGGAGAAGTCGGCGCTCAGGGATGATAGACAAGTTTCCCACTAGTAATTACCAGTTGGAAGGGCGTTCAAGTGGAATTTTCCCAGCTGAATGTGGTAAATACCACCTTCCCACTTTTTGTGAACGCAGCATTAGTCACCAACTGTACCTGTGAAGATATCCAATCCATTAAGTTTCAGTGGAAAACTATGATTATGTTGCATAAGTATACCAATCAGTTGGCTACATAGTTTATATGGATGGGCATTAGAAATTATTTCACTATTCAAATAATATGAAGGTGGAGTGGGACCAGGGGACTTACCTAGGATGGAGAGTGCACCAGAGGAGGGGGGGCCTGCAGCGGTGCGGAGGCCACCAGAGGCGAGAGATGGGGGACACGGTGGTGAGGCCAACGGAGCAGCGCCTGGGAGGGGTGCTCAATGGTGGCAGAGAGGCCACCGGAGTCAGTGCAGCGGGAGGATGGTAGTGCAGTGGGAGGCGAGTTACAAGTGGATTGGGCATTCAGTGAGGCCTTTGGGAATACGTGTTTACATTTTGTGTACTTAAACGTCCGAAGCCTACTACCGAAGATAGATGAGATACGTCTGTTGGTTCGCAAATCAGAGGTGGGGGTCTTGTGTTTTACAGAGAGAGGAAGGATCGGAATCGGAATGGTGGGGGGGATATGTGCGTTTGTAAGATTGGACATTGCTTATAATGTCAGATCGGATTTAAGCGTTGATCTGGAGATTGTCTGGCTAGATATCTGCCTTCCCAAAACCAAGCCGATTTTGTTGGGGGTGTGTTACAGGCTGCCCAATCAGAATGCATTCTATGTAGGTCTCGAAAATTGTGTTGTCAAGCTGTAATGATTCCCTGGTGAAGGAAATAAGTTTGTTAGGCGATTTCAATACTGATGTCTGCAAAAAGGCAAACCCAACTCACAATGTATTTATGCACTTCTGTAGATCACTTTGCCCTGACCCAAATGATAAAAGATCCCACCAGGGTATGGGAAACAGTGCAAAGTACAATTGACTTAATATTGGTGTCTGATCAATCCAAAATATCGCAGAGTGGAGTAATAGTATATGGAATCATTACATCTTGCACAAGGAGGGTTTTTAAAGATATATATTATCATTTCACAAAACTGTTAGAATCAGAGGACTCAATAAATACTGTGTTGAAATGTTTAGGGAGCAAGTGGGTACAATTGACTGGTCACCAGTGCTGGGGTAGACAGTGCCTGGGAAGCCTTTAAATGTGATGGCTCCCATTAGACGGGTCAGGGTAAAGCAGAGTTCTAGCCCTGGGTTTAATCATGAGATTCTAGAATCTAGAATCTAGAATCTAGCAAGGAATAAGGCCTTGATGAAATGTAAGAACTCGAAAGAGCAGCATGATTTTGACCTATATAAACATCACAGAAATTAAGCACAGCGCAGGATGGATGAAGCTAAGAGGGGTTACTTTACTGATAAAATCATTGAGAACAAAAATGACACTGAAAATCTTTGAAAATCATTTAAGGAACTAGGCTGTAGTAGTACTACCAAAAACAAACTGAACAGTATTGGACTGAACATCAGGGGGGAGATGGTAAATGAAAAATCAGAGGTTGCCAATGAATTCAACATTTGTTTTACTTCTGTTGCCAGCAAGCTGGTTAGCAAGCTGCCCACCAGTTCTGGTATGTATGGAAACGACCAAGTCAATAAGTATTGTGCCGAATTACGGGTTCAGTCAAACTCTTTTGCAAAGGTAGCAACAGCCAAAATAGCCAGGATGCTAGCTTAAATGCTCCAAAGCCACAGGCCTGGATAATATTCCTGCAAGGTTTCTTATATATTCTGCTGAGCAAATTTCCCCTTGTATTACGTATATGGTTAATCAATCTCTTAAACAATGCATATTTCCCAGGGACATAAAACAGACTAAAGTTATACCTCTGTAAAGAAGGGGATAAAGTCTGACCCTGGGAACTATAGGCCTGTATCTTTTCTCAGTGTAACATCAATGATCCTGGAGAGAGTTGTACATGAGTATGAATATGTCAACAAACACAGTCTAATGTATGATTTTCAGTCAGGTTTTTGAAAAACATACTCCACTGATTCATGTCTACTTGACTGACTTCATCAGGAAGGAGATTGATGAGGGAAATCTCTGTGGAATGGTACTGCTTGGCCTACAAAAAGCCTCTGATACAGTTAACCACTGTCTCCTAATCTCCAAACTGGAGGCACTGGGGTTAAGCAGTATCCCTCTAGGCTGGGTAAAGTCATTTTTATCAGGTAGGGAGCAAATAGTACAGGTTATTGGTTCACTGTCTCAGGCAAAACCAATGAGTTGTGGCGTTCTGCAGGGGAGCGTGCTTGGACCTTTACTGTTTTTACTGTATATTAGCAATATGAAAGATGCTTGTTCTTGCCGTCTTTTCCTTTATGAGGATGACTCTACTCTTCTGGTCTCACAAAAGTAAAACTATGTTGGAGAGCATACTTAACCCATAGCTTACTAACATTAGCAAATGGCTTGGAGATTATAAGGTATCTCTGCACTTATGTAAAACTGAGGCAATTATTTTTGGATTCAGACCTAAATTGAGTAGGTCCTTTGAAATCAGAGTGGAGTTAGCGGGGAGGTGCTGACTACTAAAAACCTCTGTTAGCTACCTGGGATGCATCCTTGATGGAAGATCGGGAGGTGTGAGCATGGCCACTAAAGTGCTAAGGGAAGGTTAATGCCAGGACTCCATGAAAGTGATAGCCACTGCTCTCATTCAATGCCACTGACTACACTAGTACTTCCTGGTTTGGGGGCTTATCTAAGCTTATGAAGGGGAAGCTCCAGATAGCCCATAATAAGCTGATCAGGGTAGTATTGAAGGTGAGTCCATGTACTCAACTCACATAGGCAGGAGCTGCTTTCAGGAACACAACTGGTTGTGTCCCAGATTAGACTGGGTTTGGTTTACACAAGTATGTATGGTTCTGCGCCCAGATATCTAACTGATTACTTTCCCAGTGTTAGGGATGCACACAATCACAGCACCATCAGGTGTTGCAAATGTATGCTTATACAGGTTCAGGAGTAATGCTAGGAAAGGTATTTTCTTGTATACTGGAGCCACAGAGTTGAATGAGTTGCCTCTTCCCATAAAAACTCTGGGCAGCTTTAAAAATAAAGTAAAAAACTGTTTATCTTCTGTGCCCGTATGAATGACCCCTATGATGTACCTCTGTAAATAACGTCACATAGAATGACGTAAAATGCCACAACAGCAGACAGTGAGGTTGTTTTCAGGGTGCTATTCTGGTATTTGTTGGCTAGGGGCGGTTAGAAGCGTTGGGCCAGTAACTGAAAGTTTGCTGAATGGAATCCCTGAGCTGACAAGGTAAAAATCTGTTGTTTTGCACCTGAGCAAGGCAGTTAACCCACTGTTCCCTGGGCGTCGAAGATGTGGATGTTGATTAAGGCAGCCCTCCGCAACTCTCTGAGTCAGAGGGGTTGGGTTAAATGCGGAAGACACATTTCAGTTGAATGCATTCAGTTGTACAACTGACCAGGTTTCCCCCCTTTCCCCTTTCCCTAACAGTAGCCTCAGGTAACAGCAATAGTGAATATGTCTGATGTTTGCCATCATAGAACTGATTCTGTTTCAACAAAAAGTTTTCTGGTGAGTGTTTTGCATTGATCT
>NC_056462.1:12817780-12857780 GCF_018296145.1 Oncorhynchus tshawytscha | reverse complement strand
ACGTTGGTTGCGAGCTACAGAAGAATAAGAATAAGAAGAACATACAGAAGAAGAAGAGAGAATATTCCCACAGCTCCACGAGATCTTTTCGCGATTGGCGAAAGCATCATATTTGAAGTAAGTTTTAAACCCGATGCTAAACCTTAGGTTTCCTGGACGACTTTGTATCGCTGTGTGAGTTAACGTTAGATCTTTAGCTCCATTTTTTAAATTGTATTTATTTTATTTCACCTTTATTTAACCAGGTAGGCAAGTTGAGAACAAGTTCTCATTTACAATTGCGACCTGGCCAAGATAAAGCAAAGCAGTTCAACACATACAACGACACAGAGTTACATATGGAGTAAAACAAACATACAGTCAATAATACAGTATAAACAAGTCTATATAAGATGTGAGCAAATGAGGTGAGATAAGGGAGGTAAAGGCAAAAAAAAGGCCATGGTGGCAAAGTAAATACTATATAGCAAGTAAGTAAGTTTCCAGTTTCAGAGATTTTTGTAGTTCGTTCCAGTCATTGGCAGCAGAGAACTGGAAGGAGAGGCAGCCAAAGAAAGAATTGGTTTTGGGGGTGACCAGAGAGATATACCTGCTGGAGCGCGTGCTACAGGTGGGTGATGCTATGGTGACCAGCGAGCTGAGATAAGGGGGGACTTTACCTAGCAGGGTCTTGTAGATGACATGGAGCCAGTGGGTTTGGCGACGAGTATGAAGCCAACGAGAGCGTATAGGTCGCAATGGTGGGTAGTATATGGGGCTTTGGATTGCACTGTGATAGACTGCATCCAATTTGTTGAGTTTGTTTGTTGTTTTTCAATTTGTTGAATTTGTTGAAAACTGACCATCCTACCAATCCTCGACTTCGGCGATGTCATTTACAAAATAGCCTCCAATACCCTTATTGGAGGCTATTTTGTAAATGACATCGCCGAAGTCGAGGATTGGTAGGATGGTCAGTTTTACAAGGGTATGTTTGGCAGCATGAGTGAAGGATGCTTTGTTGCGAAATAGGAAGCCAATTCTCGATTTAACTTTGGATGGGAGATGTTTGATGTGGGTCTGGAAGGAGAGTTTACAGTCTAAACCAGACACCTAGGTATTTGTAGTTGTCCACGTATTCTAAGTCAGAGCCGTCCAGAGTAGTGATGTTGGACAGGCGGGCAGGTGCAGGCAGCGATCGGTTGAAGAGTATGCATTTAGTTTTACTTGTATTTAAGAGCAATTGGAGGCCACGGAAGGAGAGTTGTATGGCATTGAAGCTTGCCTGGAGCGTTGTTAACACAGTGTCCAAAGAAGGGCCAGAAGTATACAGAATGGTGTCGTCTGTGTAGAGGTGGATCAGAGACTCACCAGCAGCAAGAGCGACATCATTGATGTATACAGAGAAGAGAGTCGGTCCCAGAATTGAACCCTGTGGCACCCCCATAGAGACTGCCAGAGGTCCGGACAGCAGACCCTCCAATTTGACACACTGAACTCTATCAGAGAAGTAGTTGGTGAACCAGACGAGGCAATCATTTGAGAAACCAAGGCTGTCGAGTCTGCCGATGAGGATGTGGTGATTGACAGAGTCGAAAGCCTTGGCCAGATCAATGAATACGGCTGCACAGTAGTGTTTCTTATCGATGGCGGTTAAGATATAGTTTAGGACCTTGAGCGTGGCTGAGGTGCACCGATGACCAGCTCTGAAACCAGATTGCATAGCATAGAAGGTATGGTGAGATTCGAAATGGTCAGTAATCTGTAGCAGTTTGGGTCAAGAGTGTCCCCCCCTTTGAAGAGGGGGATGACCTCAGCTGCTTTCCAATCTTTGGGAATCTCAGACGACACGAAAGAGAGGTTGAACAGGCTAGTAATAGGGGTGGCGAGGTACTATTACAACAGGGCCATCCATGAAAGCTTTTTACACTTTCAGTCAGCTGACAGTTTAGATGCAGCAGGTGTCACAAAGACTATTGTTGATTGCCTTGAAAAACATGGTCTGGACTACAGAAAAAATCTTGTGGGGCAAGGCTATGAGGGTGCATCCGTCATGAGCGGAAAGCATTCTGGTCTGACTGCACGGATTAAAAACAGTGCAAGATTTGCATTTTATTTGCACTGTATTGCACATAGTTTGAATTTGGTTCTTGTTGATGCTGTAAAGTCAGTGCCTGAGGCAGTTAACTGTTTTGCTCTCCTGCAGAAGCTTTATAACTTTGTATGTTGCTCGTATGTTCATCTCAAGTGGCCTGCAGTTCAGAAAGTGCTGTATCCACAGCAGCAGCCCAGGGAACTACAGAGACTTACAGGTGGGCATGCAGATACATGGCATGCTGTAATCTGAGGGACAGGCTTATTTTAGGCCTACATTTGCGCAGGGCAGGTAGATTAGTCCTACTTCTATATGCGTAATCAGGTGCGAGTCCTTACGCAACAAAGATGATTAATAAATGACAAAACTAGAAAATGGAAGGAAATTATCAAAAACTTCTCTCACAAGTGTAGCATAGGTTGTGAGTTCTGCAAAAAATGTGTCCAATCAGACAATGAAAATGATAAACAACTGTAATAATAATATATTGAATGAATTAACAGAAATTACTGGCCTGTCGACTAAACGGGGTCAGCCCTAGTATAGATATATTATACAATAAACCTTAATTACATTGAAACTAGTAATTACAGGTTTTACTTCACTTGGTTGTTTGATGATGAGGTAGCCTAGCCTTAACAGTGACTGTATGTGAGTTTAATGGATTATCAAAATATAGTATTTGAAAGACAGACATTTTAATGGGTTAGGAATAGGTGATTATTATAAACCGTCCTTGAGGCAGAACTGCTCGATATCTGATGGGCCAGCCTCAATTTGGCTATATTGTAAAAATTAAGGAAATCAAAAATGTTATTTTCAGTCTTTGTTTAAGCTTAGGGTTAGGCATTAGGGTTAGCAGTGTGGTTAAGGTTAGGGTCAGGCTTTAAATCAGATTTTATGACTTCTCCGCAGAGCTGCCTCCAGAACAAGATTCATGACAAAAAACGCTAACCTGTGAAACACAAGCCTGCACTTTAGATTTCATCCCCAATTCTCTTCTCTAACCCTCCCCATAGATCCAACTGACGACTTGTCTCAACAGATGCTAGTGATGGTAGTCCTGGAGGCACTTAAATCCAATGGTGTGTAGCAAAAAATACAGAAATGTAATTCTCTGTTGCCTTTTGGGAGAGCTGAGTGGTGAGGGGTCATGGCAGCTCAGCGGTAGAGTTGTTTTAGCTTTTGGCGAAAGCTACGGTCTGGGATTTGTGGATGTGGGATTTACCTTTAGGGAGCTAAATTTGGGGGTAATTACTGAACATTTTTACTCTGCCTTTTGGATAAACCAAAACAGGCTTTATGAGATTGGAAGCCAACAGGGAGCCCTTGAGACCACGCATGTACGCATGGACACACACGCACACAAACACTCTCTCTCTACACATACTACCTCCCTCCCTCTCTCTCTCACACACACAGTTGAGCACGCCGTATCAGACTGACAATGAATAATTACCACCTGTTCCGTTCTGTGTGTGACGAGAGAACAGAGAATGAATGCAAGCTAAACATATTCTCTGCCAATTCAGAAGGGCGTGTCCTTGGAATATTATTGAATGATTCATTTATCCACTGTCCTGTATATCAATCACATGTAGAACGTTACTTTACTTTACTGAAGTTCCCTCTGGAAGTCTCCATTCCATATTCAAACATTCAAACAAGGAAAATCTCTGACATAAAATGACATGAGCAGCCACTTTAATTAAGGGCTGTATAATAATCCGAATTTCACTTTTCCCAGAAAACCTCGACACGGTTACAGTAGCGTTAGTTTCAATTGAAATGAAATCAAACACCCTTTTAAAAGTTGTTTTGGGAGTGTTCTACCATGTAGAATTCTGAAACATCTGGTTTATTTATCTGGTGTGTTGCATTGTACCTAGAATTACTCCAGAAGAATGCAATTAAATTACTGAATTGACTGTGATTTAGATGGAATTGACCCCACCGGCAATAGAGGTGTCAGTCAACCCCAAATGTATAGGTATCTACAGTACTGAATCTTGTCTACTACATTTGGGGTCAATACCTAATATAATAATATATGCCATTTAGCAGACGCTTTTATCCAAAGAAACTAAAGCCCTGTTGAGGGCTTTACTGGGGGAGGTTGGGTAATGTAATTATGTGCACGAGCACAAACACCACATCTGTCATTTTAGTCCGGTCCGAATCTGCCACGTCTGTAATTTTTACGTTGCAGGAGAGTAATAATTCCAGACAGAATAACCTACTGTTTTTTTGGTGAACTCCAATGTCCTCTGATAATACTTGTCCCGTGTGAATCGACATCCCTGTGTTCTGAGAGAAATGTCTGAGTTTGACAGGTGTTGCTCGCAGTTTGAGCAAGAAAACAATAAGTGATTTGATCAATTGAATGAAGTGCTGCACATGACCTATATATATATGAATGTCCTACATGTATCAACCTTCACAGTGAATGCCTTTGTTGACATGTTTTATGCGGATTAATTTAATATTGCCAAATGCATCAGTAAAAAATATTGCGCCTGTAAAATGCAACCCTTGCTGTTAATAGATCTCAAAGCAGCAGCATACAACTGACCTAAACATTTGCTTTTTATATATATATATCCTGTGAAAATCATCTGGAATAACAATTATTATAATAATTACCAGTAACACTAGTCCTGTGCAAATAGGACTTTACAGTCATGCGTGCATATTTCACATACAGATGGTCCCGGGAATCGAACCCACTACCTGGGTGTTGCAACCACCGTGCTCTACCAACTGAGCTACAGAGGACATATACCTGTATTTTTTCCCCTAACAAGACAGGTGGGTTTAGGACCCCTCTTTAATGTTACGCGTTAATTATCCACCAAGATAAGCTAATTAAGACCTCCGAATGGTGTTGTAAATCGCCTTAAAATGCTTCGATTACGGTACCTTAGCGATAAATAGAATCAAGGTAAGAGGAAAATCCATTTGTCTTAAAGACTTACACTGCACAGGATGCGTCTAATGTAGACTAAGCTTTTTGGGATCAGGATCAGCTTTAAGGATCAATGTGAAGTAAGCCAAATCAAAGCTATGTCCTTGTTTTATTTGGCCAGACTAATTGCAGCGACTGAAATATGTTAATTCAACCCGGGCTCCATTGATCTGTCTACTGTACACTGAGTGGACAAAACATGAAGAACATGGATTGTGTATGTGTGCCGTTCAGAGGGTGGATGGGCAAGACAAAATATTGAAGTGCCATTGAATAGGGTATGGTAGTAGGTGCCAGGCGCACTGGTTGGAGTGTGTCAAGAACTGCAACACTGCTGTTTTTTTTTACACTCAATAGTTTCCGTGTGTATCAAGAATGGTCAATCACCCAAAGCCAACTTGACACAACTGTGGGAAGCAATGAAGTCAACATGAGCCAGCATCCCTACAGAACGCTTTCGACACCTTGTAGAGTCCATGCCCCGATGGAGTGAGGCTGTTCTGAGGGCAAAAGGGAGGGGGCTGCAACTTAATATTAGGAAGGTGTTCTTAATGTTTTGTCCACTCAGTGTACCGTCGTGGCCAAAAGTTTTGAGAATGACACAAATATTAATTTTCACAATGGCAATTTGCATATGCTCCAGAATGTTATGAAGAGTGATCAGATGAATTGCAATTAATTGCAAAGTCCCTCTTTGCCATTTAAATGAACTGAATCCCCCAAAAACATTTACACTGCATTTCAGCCCTGCCACAAAAGGACCAGCTGACATCATGTCAGGGATTCTCTCATTAACACAGGTGTGAGTGTTGACGAGGACAAGGCTGGAGATCACTGTCATGCTGATTGAGTTCGAATAACAGACTGGAAGCTTCAAAAGGAGGGTGGTGCTTGGAATTATTGTTCTTCCTCTGTCAATCATGGCTACCTGCAAGGAAACATGTGCCGTCATCATTGCTTTCCACAAAAAGGGCTCAGGATCAGGCAAGGATATTGCTGCCAGTAAGATTGCACCTAAATCAACCATTTATCGGATCATCAAGAACTTCAAGGAGAGCGGTTCAATTGTTGTGAAGAAGGCTTCAGGGCGCCCAAGAAAGTCCAGCAAGCGCCAGGACCATCTCCTAAAATTGATTCAGCTGCGGGATCAGGGCACCACCAGTATAGAGCTTACTCAGGAATGGCAGCAGGCAGGTGTGAGTGCATCTGCACGCACAGTGAGGCGAAGACTTTTGGAGGATGGCCTGGTGTCAAGAAGGGCAGCAAAGAAGCCACTTCTCTCCAGGAAAAACATCAGGGACAGACTGATATTCTGCAAAAGGTACAGGGATTGGACTGCTGAGGACTGGGGTAAAGTCATTTTCTCTGATGAATCCCCTTTCCGATTGTTTGGGGCATCCGGAAAAAGCTTGTCAGAAGAAGACAAGGTGAGCGCTACCATCAGTCCTGTGTCATGCCAACAGTAAAGCATCCTGAGACCATTCATGTGTGGGGTTGCTTCTCAGCCAAGGGAGTGGGCTCACTCAAAATTTTGCCTAAGAACACAGCCATGAATAAAGAATGGTACCAACACATCCTCAGAGAGCAACGTCTTGTAGAAGTGCTTTGTGAAGTGGAGTAGTAACCGGTGTGTCACAGGGGCCAGGGATAAAACCTCGCTTCAGGCCAGCGATGGCCCATTGACTTAGGCTCGCTGTGATCTCGAACTGTGGGGGCGGAAACCGGACCGGACTCGGCTCAGCCTGCTGGGATGAGATGAGATAAGACGAAGATGGAACCAGGGCCATCCAGAGTCAGATGCCCTTGGCCAGTATTTCTGCTGCCTCTGCAAGGCTGCGTTTCTTGGGGGGGAGAATAAGCCACACACTCCCTTCCTGGGAGAGTGGATGGAGATGGGATTGATTGGAGCAGGCAAAAGAGAGAGTGATGTACACTTTGTCCCTGCCACCTGCCTGCTTACCGGCTTCTCCCAAACCGACCAGCTTTTCTTCCTTCGGCAAAAACGTTTAAGTCAAAATCAATCGTCTTGTCCGCGTCCTCCAGGCGTGCCTGTCGATACTCATAAGCGGCCAACTTTACTGTTGAAGTTCAGCGACAGAGAGTCCTTCCGGAATGTGTCACTTGTCAGTGAAACTTTCTCTGGCAGATATTGGCTGCCTGCATCACTCTCTCGTTCTGCACGTCAATAGCAGCATCCCAGTTCTGAGATAAATGGAAGCCTCATTGAAGCCTCTTCAGCTGATAGCCTTGGCAAATAATATTAATCATTTATATACAGTATAATACCAAAGAACTGTTACGTAAGTTCTTGGAAGGACTTGAAATGTTCCTGTGCATTATGTGGTTTTTAGTACTTCTTACAGACACGGAACATCTTGAAGCTGTCTGTGATCATCAGTGTTTCCTTTGTGTGTGTGTCTGTGTATATGTGTGTGTGCGCGTGCATTTGTTTTCTTTCTGGCTCAGAGATAGAGGGCAGAGGCAGGTCAAAGAATCTATTAAATGATGAGAATTCTCCATCAGTTCTGAGAGCCACAGTGATGTCTTTCTTTCTGAAGTTCTCATTTTGGCATTGTATTGAATCAAACAATCCCACATCATTTTTATTTTCACTCAAGACGGATTTCTAATACAGTACCTATCAGAAGAACACCCACCCTGACACACACACACACACACACACGCGCGTGCATGCACGCAGGCACGCACACACACACACACACACAGTATGATGTTTATATGGAGTAGCCTCTCTATCCTTTCTTCTAAGTCCTCCATACACTGCAGAGTTAGCTGGCGGTGCGTGTGCATGTGTGTGTGCGTGCATGTGTGTCTACACGCAAGTGTGTATGCGGGCAACGCGTGTGAGTGTGTGTGTCAGGGTCAACCTTTCCAACCTTGCCATTACATCTTAATAGGAGAGTGCCAACCAGCCCTGCTTAGACTGGCTAAGTCCCAGGTCCCTCCAAGGATAAAGTTATCTCTCTGGCCCACCTCGACCACACTGCAGATTAAAGACCTACTGCTCTGGGCAACAAGGCAAGAGATCAGACACACACCCTGACTGCACCCTAAATGGCACCCTATTCTCCACATAATGTACTACTTTTGACCAGTGCCCTGTGCAGGCCTTGTCAAAAATAGTGCACTACATAGGGGAAAGGGCTCAATTTTGGTTGTACCCTTCTGTCTTGTTCTCGGTCTGCCCCATTTGATTTGGCACACTAAATATACCCACTTTGTTTTAATTCATTTGTCTCAATATATGCTCAACGAAATGATTATTCTCAGACAACGCGGATTAAACACTTTGTATTCTGATTAGGTGGCCTGTTGACTTGGCAACCAGACCCCCAGTTCTAATTTATGAGATCGAAACAAAAACACACCAACCGAACGAACCAACAAACGCTCAATTCATCCCTAGCTACTTAACTTCCCAAACCAGACCCCCCAACCCGCCCACCCCCCGTTCACCACTGCCTCTGTCTGAGATCCAAACAGAAACAACACAGCCCTAATTGCTGAAGTCAAGTTAACTCCATCCAAAGTTGCTTTGCCTCTCCATGACGCTGACAGCCAGGCTCTTTTGTCAGTACCAGTCAATGAAAGGTAAAGGTCAATGAAAGGTAAAGGTCAATGAAAGAAGCTGTCTTGGTTCCGTAGCTCTGGAGCTGTATTTCTCCCCAGGGGGCTGGTGTCTCTGGCTGTCCTCCTGGCACTCTGCTCAGCATAACTCTCAACCTTAACACACACGCTCACCGACTCCACATGACCGCATCCTTAAGAGAAGTGTCCTCCGTGATTGATGGCCGTGCTCTTGGCTGAGCCCTCGCTTATTTTGGACACCGAGACGACCGATTTGAGCTACCCTCCCCAAATCTTACACACACACACACACACACACACACACACACACACACACACACACACACACACACACACACACACACACACACACACACACATACTCTGTCACCGTCACTGCTGTCTCCATCACCGTCAAATTATCCCAGACTATGGCTCGCAGATGAGCTACTCTCTCTGATGAAGATGATGCACGACAGTCCCTGGCTTTCGTCCTCAAACTTCAGTAAACAACATCACCAAAGTCATTAGGTTGAGACAGGACAGCATATTAGGCATTTCATTCAGGAGCAATGAGTTTTTACTTTGTGACCTATTGTAGACCTGGTTTACAGGTTAGTTTCTCGGTACTGAACCCCTTTGACTCCCTGTCTGTTTGACTGGTTATGGAGAAGTCTACGTAAGTCCCTGTTTTTAGATATATTTGTCCCCACCTAATTTGACTTGAACCATTTTCTCGGTGTTTCGCTGTCTTCCATTATCCCCACAGAACTTTAAAGTGTGTTGTCGGTTGGGGTAGGTACCATGGAAATTAGCCTGGAAACTCTTCCAAATGGCACTGCAATTAATCAATCATTACGGGCACATTTCCCGCTTTATTATTTGCATCATTACCAGAAGTCCTACCTCTGTCAGCCGTGCCAGCGTGCCGTGAATGTAAGTGGATTCTAAATATAGCCCTGGGCTCATTAATGTGAAGCACTACTCTGTGCTCTAGGTAATGTAGCATGCTACTGTACATTATAACTGGCCTCTATGAAACGAATAGAGAATGTCGTACCTGCTCTTACAGCCTTTAGAGGGCACTTACTGTACAACCATGCACTGGGGGTTACTGCCCTTAATAGATAGAACACTTTTCTCTGTACATGACCTTATAGGCTTCTATGGACATCACAGAGAATGTCTCCTGCTCTTTGGAATGCACGTACTGTTTGCTGTACATGCTTAGCTCATATGTAACTGGACTATGGACTGGAGTATGTGGACTTGACACTGTACTGTTTTTCCCAGTTGATTAGACTTGGATCTACCCATATGTTATTATATGTTTAATTTTTATATATATATATATATTACCCTTATTTCACCAGGTAAGTTGACTGAGAACACATTTTCATTTACAGCAACGACCTGGGGAATAGTTACAGGGGAGAGGAGTGGGGATGAATGAGTTTGCAAGCTGTTGCAAGCTGGGAGTGATTAGGTGGCCATGATGGTATGAGGGCCCCAGATTGGGAATTTAGCCAGGACACCTATAAGCCAGGACACCGATACTCTTACAATAAGTGCCATGGGCTCTTTAGTGACCACAGAGAGTCAGGACACCCGTTTCACTTCCCATCCAAAGACAGCATCCTACACAGGGCAATGTCCCCAATCACTGCCCTGGGGCATTGGGATATTATTATTATTATTCTACATTTTTTATACAACTGAAAGGTTGCTGGGCTATACAGTATATCAGGGGTATTCAACTCTTACCCTACGAGGTTCCAGAGGCTGCTGATGTTATTTTCTGCTGTCGTGTCTTTACTATCATTAAATGGAAGACTTCGTTTTTATCAAAGATTCTCTGTAATTAGTATTACGCGATTAAACTGATTAATCATGTAACTGTAATTAACTAGGAAGTCGGGGCACCAAGGAAAATATTCCGATTACAAAGATATAATTTCCTAATAACTTTTCAGATATTTTATATCTGATCAATTAGTCTTTGAATTAATTAATTATTTACTTTACCTCACGTTAGTCTCATTCCAAACGTCGTAAATTGTTGGTTATCTGCACGAACCCAGTTTTCACTATGAGTCATCCATACATCAATTGTCTTCAATCAATTATTTATTACTAACTAAGTAATTCACAGAAATGCATAAACAAACAAAGAAAGTAAATATGGTTACAATAAATTATAGGAGAATGTGCCCTAGTGGGCTAAACCGGTATGGCAGCTTGTTAGACAAAAGGGGGAGTGGGGGTCACCTGAGAAGTCACTACAGAGTTGATCATTATAACAATTGAAATACTAATCCTTTGCACATGAACGCTCACTCATTCAGGAACAATTGCAATCAATATATATATTTACGCTCAGTGTGTTGTCTTGATCGCTGTTGAAAAGTTTGTTTCTTTTGTAGAATTGTCTGTCTCTCTCTCGCTCTCTCTGTCTGTCGTGGTTAGAGGGGATAGTTCAGAGCGACATTCATTCATGTTGTTGTAGAATGGATGGTCCGGCGGTTGTCGTTCTTCGCGTTCAATGATACCGAATTCCTAGCTGCAGACTAGTAATTAATATCAAAGACTTGTTCTTATTCTGTCGGTATCAATAGTCTAAGAGTTCAACCACGTGGTATGGTTAAAAGATTCAGCAATGGTCTGCAACCTTTGTCCCCCTCGTAATGGAGAAATACATGGTCTACTGATAATTTCTCAAAGTTGGGGTTTTACTCGGAATTGCAGAAAAGGGCTGTCCCAGGATACCCGACCCTAACTGGGCTCATGGGCGGTCCTTTGATTTAGTTAAACTCAAAAGGGAATTGGAGTTTCCTTCATTAAACAGTCCAAAATCACATTACACAATTTTACAAACAGTATCATCCTCACTCATTCATCTTATACAACAATTAGATGTAAACCTCATATCTGAGGCTATTATATAAACAGCGTTATGGTAATGTGGCCGCACCGTCTCCCATGAGCTTCACCAAAATGTAACAAACGGACCAGTTCGTAGCTGGATTCTTCACCGATCTTTTATACTTTCTCCGGAACATAAATGTTGTTCGGACCTCAAGTTCTGTGAGGTGGAAGAAATTCCTTTGTTCTCTATGAAAATTCACTCTGTCTCTATACTGTGGCCATGAGGAGATAATCTCTTCGAGGAATTTACGACCTCTCTGACCACAGCAGCCTAGTTGTAGGAGGCAGGGAGAGGCAGGGAGAGGCAGGGAGAGGGGGATGGGGCTTGCTGTACCCAAAGAGGGCAATGTCATGACACTACCTTGATAATTAATTGCGTCCACCTGGTGTCCCAGGTCTAAATCAGTCCCTGATTAGAGGGGAACAATGAAAACAAGCAGTGGAACTGGCTCCAAGGTCCAGAGTTGTGTTTGAGGGCAGTATATGATGCTGCTGGACCTGTTTCCATCACAGTGAAAATCCAATAATGAAAAGCTGTGCGTGATAACACTGTACTGATGAGACTTGGATCTAACTGCTCCATTTCCAATGAGGAGTTGTGTGATAACAGTGTACCAGTGACCTACCAGATAGAGCAGCTCATCCAGCTCCATTCAGCCAGTAGTGATCTGATCCTCCAGCAGGCCTGATAACCTGACCACCAGACTCCAGAACAGAGCACTTTTATCAGCCTGGCTTAAGACAGATAACCCCCTCCTCTACTCCTCCTCCTCTCTCCTTCCCAACCCTCCTCCACTTCTCCTTCCTCTCCCCCTCCTCTCCATCCTAACGAGATTGGACCTCCTCTATCACTCTATAAATGAGGATTGGTTATCTCGCTGAGAGCAGGCAGACTAGAGGGAGAACATTGCAATTATCATATCACCGCTGTGGATCGATTCCCCAATCCTTTACAAAAATACAGGGGTGGAAGTATACGCCCAGACAAACTGAAAGCTTTCTTTTTCTGTCATTTTCTATTTTCTTGTCCGCGATGAAGGATCCATGGCAATTATTCTACCCATTCACTGCAATTGTCAGGGTGTTCAATTCAACACTGTCATAGCCCTTTAGAGAATGCATTTTATCTAGTGGGTGTATAATGTCAATTGTTGGAACTTTGTAATAGATTTCTTTGGCGGCTAAATTACTGCTATTTTCACTTGTAAGCTTACAGAATATGTTCTGAACACATCTGCATAACCGTCAACTAAATCTTACAAAGGAAGTTTGGAACTAAACGAGCTGTTCTGCCCTTCCTGTTAGCTCATTTACTCTGAGCAGACGACAAGAAAAAGGGAGGGCCTGGGAGTGAGTCTAATTGTGTAATATGGAGCTAATTACAAACAGCAGGGTTGTTTGTGTGGTGAATCCAGTCCAGCTGCTAATGCCAGTCCTGGCAGAGAGAAGAGCATCACGTCCAAACACAACAGAACAGGAGACGAAAACAGAACAGAAAAAGACAGCGAGAAAATACTATTTTGTCGTCCACCCTGTATCAAAATCAAATCAAATCAAATGTATTTATATAGCCCTTCGTACATCAGCTGATATCTCAAAGTGCTGTACAGAAACCCAGCCTAAAACCACAAACAGCAAGCAATGCAGGTGTAGAAGCACGGTGGCTAGGAAAACCCCCTAGAAAGGCCAGAACCTCGGAAGAAACCTAGAGCGGAACCAGGCTATGTGGCGTGGCCAGTCTTCTTTTGGCTGTGCCGGGTGGAGATTATAACAGAACATGGCCAAGATGTTCAAATGTTCATAAATGACCAGCATGGTCCAATAATAAGGCAGGACAGTTGAAACTGGAGCAGCAACACGGCCAGGTGGTCTGGGGACATCAAGGAGTCGTCATGTCAGGTAGTCCTGAGGCATGGTCCTAGGGCTCAGGTCCTCCGAGAGAGAGAGAGAGAGAGAGAAAGAGAGAATTAGAGAGAACACACTTAAATTCACACAGGACACCGAATAGGATAGGAGAAGTACTCCAGATATAACAAACTGACCCTAGCCCCCCGACACATAAACTACTGCAGCATAAATACTAGAGGCTGAGACAGGAGGCTAGCCCCGTATTCATCATAATATGTATTTTGTATGGACAACAGTGGACAAATGAAGCCATGAATCAGGCCTGTACTATGGTTTACTGTGGTTAAGGTACAGAAAAAGCCAGAGAGAAAAAAATACTGAGCAACAGAGGACTGACAAGCCACAATCATGCCTTTTTACTATAGTTTACCAGTGTGTTGTGTTCATCTATGGTAGATGATTACGCCTTTTGTGTAGATCAACAATGGTTCACACAAGTACACAGTCATGTCCTTTTTATGAGAAGGCTTTTGTGCAGCATAAAACCCCAGCTGTGCCTCACGCATTGTATGCACATGGCCTGTTTAGTTTAAAGATACAGTATATTTTTTTACATCGTATGCTATTTTGGATAGAGGAGAGACCGTGGGAAAGATGGAGGCCAGATTCAAACCCATGCTGCAGCGGTATATGTGATATGGAGGCAGTGGTTTAGACAACTGGATCATTGTAGTCATCTTCAAGAACAATCTTGCCTTAAATGGCCATGTACTCTTATCTCCACCCAGCACAGTCAGAAGAGGACTGGCCAACCCTCAGAGCCCGGTTCCTCTCTAGGTTTCTTCCTAGGTTCCTGCCTTTCTAGGGATTGTTTCATAGCCCCTGTGCTTCTACATCTGTATTGCTTGCTGTCTGGGCTTTTAGGCTGGGTTTCTGTACAGCCCTCTGTGACATCTGCTGATCTGTAAATTGATTGATTGATTGATTGATTGATATAAAGACATATTATGATGACATGCATTATGTAGGTTTTGTAGCATATTGCTCATTTAGCATTTCATCACTTTCGTGGCAATGCAGTAGTACGTTTGTCTAATATCTGTGTGTGTATGGCGACGTAGCCTGTGTGTGTAACCGCGATACATTTGACATTTTCCCAGACCTGATCATTTGGTGGTGCAGAGGGAGGGGGAACTTGTCTAGATGGTAGAGCTGGTAAATCTAGTCCAGTGAAACAGTAAAACTGGGGGGAGAGTTGTGTTGTGCAACCCAGCTCTGCCCAGTGCTACAGTACCTCTGCCTGCCTGAGACTGATGAATATGCCTGGACTCCGAGATGGGCCCATTTGTTACCCAGCCCAGATGACAAATCATGGCTACGGCAATACGGGGCTAGTTTGTGCACTTGGCCACCTCTGCACAACAGAGCCATAGATAACTCCTAATGCCTGACATTTCTTTTATGGGCTTGCAAGACCATCCCCACCGTGTAACCCCCATGGTGCTTGAAGCTGCTGGAAGTATGGATGGGCTGTATTTTAAATGGGGTACTAGGGCCTACATCCGCCATGCAGAGGCGCAGTAGGGGCACGATCGAGGATGGTGCTTTACCACATTTGATCCTGCATTAGCGACTCCTGCATGAATTAGACTTGATTAATCCAGACATCAAGAGTGTTAGATGTATGACTGTAGAGGTACTGCACTCTGCAGTACTGCACTTTGAAGTACCCCCCCCCTCCCCCTCCCCCGTTTGAGAACCACTGAGCTACACCACTACATGGCAAAGTAATTAACTACTAAAAACATTACCGAGATTTGAATTCAGCCAGCACCAAGCTCATAGCAAAATGCAATTCAATTGCTAGTTGAGCTACATGTATTTCTCCCCAACACTTGCCAAAGGAACTTAGAAAGGCAGTGTTAAAAAAAGAGCATGAGCTCTGCTCTTGTGCAGTGCATGGCAGTTGTACTGTCCTACTCACCCATTCCCTTTTAAATAATGCATCTCTACATTAATTACGCTCACTACGCTCACTTTACCATTTGATCTGATATCTTCTTTAGATGAAAATATTCCTCTCCTCTCTCAGTTTTGGCTTTGATTTCGGATTTGATAAAACTCCCCTTGACTCAACTCCCAACATGGTGCACTGTAGGCGTGTTTAATAGTGTACTTTACATGCAGCAAGAGTGGACAACAGTGAGCAGGGTGAGAGGGGGAAAGTGTCCCAAACAGCACCTTATTCCCTATATACTGTAGTGCACTCATTTTGACCAGCTCTGGTCGAAGGTAGTGCACTATAATATATAGGGAATAGGGTGCCATTTTGGGTAACAGCCAGGTTTTGACCAACACTGAAGGACTGGAGGATCCACTTGGCTCAGTTATCAGCCTACAGTTTGGCAGCCTCATGCGATGAAAAAAGCTCATCTCTGTTCTGAAGTGACTTCACTGCACTAGCTACTTGCTAGTTTAACTAATTGGATTTTTAATTAGTTTCTCAGATGACAACTGACAGTGATTACAATAATGGTGTCTATCAGTGTTATTCAAGCACGACTTTGTTAATTAGATTCGGCGCTCTGAGCAGCTCCATTAAAATGCTGCATGCGGTTGACAGTTGGGAACGCGGGGCTTCCTGTACATGTGTACCTACCTGTGTTAGTACTACTACTGTATTCCTCTCCATCTCCCATCTCCCCATCGCTGGTGTGCTGTGTTTTTCCCCACATCTTTCTAATAATACTTTGTGGTTTGCACTTTTGGGACCATTCCATTGGTTCCATTGTGCCAGGCAGCCAAATCAGATTGTATTTGTCACATGCTTCGTAAACAACACATGTGGACCAACAGTGAAATAATGACTTATGGTTCCTTTTTTCAACAATATAGAGACACGAGGGATGAATACACACTGAATAACAAATAACAATAACGAGTAAAAATAACATGGCTATATATAACAAGGCGAGCTCAATCAAGCAAAGCTAAAGAATTTGAAATTATTCCAATTTCTATTTGAACCCAGGTCTGGTACCGCTAGTATATTCCTCTCCCATACTCCCATCGCTGATGGTGGTGTTATGAGTTGGTCCCAACTCTACCGTGGAGCCTGAGGGTATGGCAGGCAGAGTTGGCTGACTCAGAGAGAGAGAACGTACTGTTCTAGCAGCAGAGAGAAAAACAGACAAGTAGTTGATTGAGAAGGATATAATCCATCCGGCTCAACTCAAACAGGTAGGAGGAGTCAGCCCTGAGGACCCACCTCTCTATCCTAACAGATAGGAGGAGTCAGCCCTGAGGACCCACCTCTCTATCCTAACAGATAGGAGGAGTCAGCCCTGAGGACCCACCTCTCTATCCTAACAGATAGGAGGAGTCAGCCCTGAGGACCCACCTCTCTATCCTAACAGATAGGAGGAGTCAGCCCTGAGGACCCACCTCTCTATCCTAACAGATAGGAGGAGTCAACCCTGAGGACCCACCTCTCTATCCTAACAGATAGGAGGAGTCGGCCTTGAAGACCCACCTCTCTATCCTAATAGATAGGAGGAGTCAGCCCTGAGGACCTCCTCTCTATCCTAACAAGGTTGAGCTCAGCACAAAAGGAAGAGGAGAGGAGAGAGAGCACCTTTCTTCATACATTCTCTTTCCCTCTGGTCTCTCTCTCCCTCTCTCTCTCCACCTCTCTCTTCATCTCTCTCCTGCGGTAGCGGCCTGTTGGTTGTCTGCTCCTGCTTTGTTTAACATTTGTCTGTCAGGCCCATGTGTTATTCATCTGGACAGGTTAGCAGCAGGATTATTCCTGCCACAGCCTGTTTTCCCTCTATCCACAGTGATGCAGCATCGATGGCTTAATGATGGGACAGGAAGGGCTCTGGGAGATGGCCATGCATCTGGTACAGGGTGACACCTGCCAGGGAGGAGAGGCTCTAATGGGAGCAGAGCAGCTAGACCAGAGAGCAGACAGACCAGAGGAGAGGAGAAAGGATAGGAGAGGCGGGCCATAAAGAGGCTCTCTGTTTCAAAAAAGTATCTCTCTGGTCTCTCTGGTTCTTTCTCTGGTCTCTCTCTCTCTCTATTTCTGGCCATCACTACTCCAGAGGTGGAGGGGAAATGGCTGTATGTTTTACTTTAATCACCATCGCCGTGAGTCTTACTGCTGGTGATTAAATGGATGGGTTTCTCTCCTCTCTCCTGCCTCTAAACTCTATTCCTCTCCTGGTGGCAGCTACAGTACAGTCACCAGTGGGTACTACCACAGGGTCTTAAAGTGGAGCTGAGTTGACATGTTTTCCAAGTCAGATGAGCTGTATCACTGTGGACTGTTTCTCTTCCTGTAAGTATCACCCAGGGTTGTCTACTGTACTGGATGGGTTCTGTATGATAATCATTGGTCTGAGTGGAGACATTATTATCTCTGCTAGTTCGCAGATAATAGAATGTGCAGGGTGGTGTTGTTGCAGAGAGTAAAAGGCAGTCGAGTCCGTGTGTTACCAGACCAGAGCTGCACATTCCCCAGTATACCTTGATCTGTGAAAGATTCATGTCCTACGTGGCTTAATGTGGCTTCACTAATGCAGCGTGATGCCAGATGGTATTTAACTGGGCTGGGTGGCAGCGCAACAGAGGGGCCTGTCGTATTTAATGGCAGACAGCACTCGTGACAGTTCACATTAGTCGTAGTGCATGTTGAAAGTTTTAAACCAGCCCTCTTCCCTCAGTTAGGTTTTACATGAAATATCATCAGCAAATTGTAGCGGAAAATTAGGTCACAGCCGTGGAATGGAATCACCATGGTTGTCCAGACAGGAAGGAAGGCTGCACTGAAAGCTCTTCAATACACAAGAAGAGTTTAATGCTAAAGTACCATGTACAACACAGAAACTGTCCTTCATCACCTTATTAATCAGGAAGTTAACTTATTCTAAGAAAGAGCAAGCATTAGCATTCACATTGGGCTTGTGTACATTTTCTATTTCAGGAATATAATTTTTTTAAGGAACTTCCAGTTCCTACAGGCTGCAATTTCCTGGTTCATTATTTAAACTCCCCCTGTTTAAAAGTAGGTGAACCCAATTAAGCACCTCTGTCAGGGTATGTAGGTCTATACCAGTTTAAATAGACGAAATAGACTAGAGATTCTGAAAAAAACACATGTTGGTCAGTATGGTCATGCAATACTATATTCTGGTGGTAGAGCAGAATATATTCAATAACTTTCTGATTGTATGGGTGTGTCAACAGATGGGAAGAGACAGAAGATAGGATGAAGGTCCCCGGTTGTTGGTAAAGAATTAGAGCAGTATAATATAGCTGAGAAATACATTGACTACCCAGTCTTCAAAACGTCAGGCACAAATCAAATTTACTCCTAATTTACTTATAAAAACTAATCGAGAAAACGTTTCTCTCCCCTTTTCAGACCCGCTCGGTTCTCTCTCATTACTGCTCACCCACTCCAATCCATAGTTAATTAAAAATCGCTGTTGTGTAAAAAGAGTTTGGAACACAATGGATATAAAGTGAAACACTAGGAAATAGGCTGCTAGTACATCATTTCCATTGGCATAGTTTTTTTCCTGTGTTTTTATACACCTTGACCACTTCCGTCCTCAGACTATCTCTGTGTGGAAAGTGTTTACGGATTATATTACAGTCTGTATACTAAAATTGTCATCGTGCAATAGTGCTGAGCAATTAACCAACATTTTTTGGGGTTATTAAACAACTAATTGACCGACGTCAGTTCAATTACTTGAATATCATTTCGTTAGTTTTTTTTGTGAGCCCAACGTGCTGTTTCTGTGAGCCCAACGTGCTGGAGAAATCAAGTCAAGAACTATGGGACATTTGGCTGAAGGGAGTTGTAGTTTTCACTAAGCAAATATTCAACCTAGTTCAGCACAGAAACGTGGTAATTAACTACAATGACCATAATCTATTGCGCCATTTTATTCGGGCTCAGAGACTGATCAGACTGATCTGAGAGGTAGAGGCGAAGCAAGAGGTTTCACTCTCGCCAAAATCTGTCCAAGATAAGCCCAATGGCTTGTCGCCTGTTTTCCCGCCTTTGGGACAACAACTCCCATTTTTTATTTAACCTTAATTAACTAGGCAAGTCACCTTATATTTCATAATATATTTAATTATTTCATAATATATTTAATGTTAAAAAAAATATAGAAATCGAAAACGGTGCTGATTTTTTAAATTGTCGAACCCGAAACGGACCAACAAAAGCACTAATGGCTCAGCACTGTCATACACACAAGGAAAGGTGTAAAACGCCCCTCAACAGGACCGTTGTTCTGCTCAGTACCACATCAACATCTATTGCTAACGTCTGGAGGGAAAAGCGGACTTAGGCTGCAGTAGTAACCCATTAGAGGGCTGTTCATCTGTGCTCACTTGCGTGACCCCATTGCAGAGAACGTGGTAATCGAGTAAGACGACATGAGTAACCAATGAGACATTCACTTATTCAACTGTCCTCCCCTCTTAAAGCAACAGCGCAATAATACAATTTGTGTTTTTGTGTGTTTGTGTCGTCTCTGAATAGAAATCTAACTGTTACAGTTGCATGGTAGTATACATGTTCTTTCTGTATGCTAACACAATTCTTTGTCTTGTGTCTTTAACAAGACAGAGCAATTACAGTGTTTGGAATGACATAGTCCAAGGGCAATAGGAGCCACCATTAGGCTCAGTACCACCATTACTTGACATGAAATCAGGCCTGAGTCTGCGCAGCGGTTCCAGTCCGCCAGAACAGCGGTTACGCCATTGACGGCACCCTGGTGGTTTCTGTTGGCCGCAGCAGGGATCCCGTGGACGCTGTCTTTCATGTAGACCCAGCTTTTCCTGCCAATGTTTCGTGTAATGCCATTGCCCCGGGGCCGTGGTGTAATTCTGCGAGCCTGCTGCGGTCTTCATGGACGGCTGGCTGGCTGCTGCTGCTGCCACTGACTGTCATAATCAGGGGCCGTGTAAGATATGCAAAGCCCAGGGACTGTGACTCTGACATGCCAGGTCTCCTTTAGTAAATAAGAAGAGGGGCATATTGAAACATGTGGGTTTCAGAGCTGGCAAAGAGAAGAAGTTTGGGGTGAAATGGGGGAGGAGAGAAAGACTTGCAGGCTGACAGAGTTTAAGATTATTGCCTTCATTCACATCATCATGATATGTTGTCAGCTCACATCACTTCGATAGTTAGCGAGATGTGACTCCGAAATGGCAAACATGATTACGATGAATGTTGCGTTTTGTCACGGTGATGCTTGATGACAAAAAACATTTGCCACTTTGCAATTTGCAGTACGCTGGAAGCTGCAGAAGTACCCCAGAAGCAACTAAATTCAAGGTACCAATAGGGACCCTGGAAACTATCACACAAATCAATGATAATACTCATTGGTTAAAACTCCCCGCATTTTAAATGTTCATTATTTTCCATTATATGAACATGAGGGAATTGTTAAAAGGGGGTTGAACTTACTGATATGACCTTGTTTTACTCATTAAGACATGCAGCGGCCATGACTGAAGACAAACGAGAGTTGTCTTGGGAAGGGGGTTTAATTTGGGTGTCTCTTGTGTGTGTGTGTTTGCACGTGGCAAGTGTTTGTACATTCACTCTGCCAAAACAATACACAGTTACAGTCACTCACCCTTCTAGAGACAGCCTAACCAGTCTTGTGTCTTGAAGTTGCCTAGGCTAGCTTGTACAAGCCAACTTCGTTCGCCAATAAGCTTCAGCTTGTTAGCTTCCGGGATAGGGACCGTCAATAAATCACACACAATACCCCATAATGTCAAAGTGGAATTATGGATTTAGAAATGTTTCCGAATTAATAAAAAATGGAAAGCTGAAATGTGTTGAGTCAATACATTTTCAACCCCTTAGTTATGGCAACCCTAAATAAATTCAGGAGTAAAAATGTGCTTAACAAATCACATAATAAATTGCATGGACTCATTCTGTGTTCGATAATAGAGGTTAACATAATTTTTTTAAACGATTACCCCATCTCTGTATCCCACACATACAATTATCTGCAATGTCCCTTAATCGATTAGTGAATTTCAAGCACAGATTCAACCACAAAGTCCAGGGAAGTTTTTCAATGTCTCGAAAAGAAGGGCACCGATTGGTAGATGTGAAAAAAACATTTGAGTTACTCCACAATATTAACATACAGTGCATTCAGAAAGTATTCAGACCCTTCACTTTTTACACATTTTGTCACGTAACAACCTTGTTCTAAAATTGATTAAATTCTATTTTTTCCCCCATCATCAATCTACACACAATACCCCATAATGTCAAAGCAAAAACAGGTTATTAGAATTTTTTTAGCTGATTTATAAAAATATAAAAAAATGGAAATGTGACATTTACATAAGTATTCAGACCCTTTACCTCAGTACTTTGTTGAAGGACCTTTGGCAGCGATTACAGACTCAAGTCTTTTTGGGTATGACGCTACAAGCTTGGCACACCTATATTTGGGGAGTTTCTCCGATTCTTTTCTGCAGAACCTCTCAAGCTCTGTCAGGTTGGATCGGGAGCGTTGTTGCACAGATATTTTCAGGTCTCCAGATGTTTGATTGGGTTCAAGTCCGGGCTCTGGCAAGGACATTCAAAGACTTGTCCCGAAGCCACTCCTGCGTTGTCTTGGCTGTGTGCTATGTCGTTGTCCTGTTGGAAGGTGAACCTTCGCCCCAGTCAGAGGTCTTGAGCGCTCTGGAGAAGGTTTTCATCAAGGATCTCTCTGTACTTTGCTCCGTTCATCTTTTCCTCGATCCTGCGTGTCTCTCAGTCCCTGCCGCTGAAAAACATCCCCACAGCATGATGCTGCCACCACCATGCTTCACCGTAGGGATGGTGCCAGGTTACTTCCAGACGTGACACTTGGCAACCAGGCCAAATAGTTCAATCTTGGTTTCTTCATACCAGAGAATCTTGTTTCTCATGGTCTGAGAATCCTTTAGGTGCTTTTTGGCAAACTCCAAGCGGGCTGTCATGTGCCTTTTACTGAGGAGTGGCGTCCGTCTGGCCACTCTACCATAAAGGCCTGATTGGTGGGGTGCTGCAGAGATAGTTGTACATCTCCACAGAGGAACTCCGAAGCTCTGTCAGAGTGACCACCAGGTTCTTGGTCACCTCCTTGACCAAGACCCTTCTCCCCAAATTGCTCCGTTTGGCCGGGCAGCCAACTCTAGGAAGAGTCTTGGGGATTCCAAACTTTTTCCATTAAGAATGATTGAGGCCACTGTGTTCTTGGGGACCTTCAATGCTGCAGAGATAGTTTTGTACCCTTCCCCAGATCTGTGCCTCGTCACAATCCTGTCTTGGAGCTCTACGTACAATTCCTTTGACCTCATGGCTTGGTTTCTGCTTTGTCATTATGGGGTATTGTGTGTATTTTCAGAATGCACTTTAAATGACAGAAGCAAGCTTGTACAAAACTAAAAATATTCCAAAAGCATGCAACAAGGCACTTAAGTAATCCTGCAAAAAAATGTCTCAAAGACTTGAAAAGGGCTTTCTAGTAATGATCAACAACCAACTTGACAGAGCTTGAAGAATTAAAAAAATAAAAATGTGCAAATATTGTACATTTCAGGTGTCCAAAGTTCTTAGAGACTTACCCAGAAAGACTCACAGCTGTAATCGCTACCAAAGTTGATTCTAACATGTATTGTCTCAGGGGCGTGAATACTTATCTAATCAATATATATGAGTGTTTTATTTTTCATAATTGTGTTACAAATGTTAGAGTATTTTGTGTAGATCGTTGATAAAAATGACTATTAAATCAATTAAATTCCCACTTTGTAACACGTCAAAATGTGGAAAAAATCCCAGGGTGTGAATACTTTCTGAAGGCACTGCAAATCCCCTCTTGACAGACCACAGACAAGTGAAGGCAATAAACAACTTCTCTGGTAGAATATTGACATTAGTCAGAAAAAGATGTTCCAGTGTCAAAATTTGGTAGACCAAGGCGCAGCGTGATTTGGGTTCATCATAATTTATTTAAATGTGAACCAGCAACAAATACAATAAAGAGAAACAAACAAACGTACAGCCTTGTGGGGCTTGAAAGCAACAATACAAAAACAAGATCCCACAAACAACAGGTGGGAAAAGGCTGCCTAAATATGATCCCCAATCAGAGACAACGATAGACAGTTGCCTCTGATTCGGAACCATACCAGGCCAACATAGAAATACAAAAACTAGAACACCCCCCAGTAATGCCCTGACCTACTCCGACCATAGAAAATAAAGGTTTTCTATGGTCAGGACGTGACAGTACCCCAGCCCCCCAAAGGTGCAACTCTGGCTGCAAAACCTGAAACCAAAAGGGAGGGTTAGGTGGGTGTCTAGTGTCGGCTCTGGTGCGGGACGAAGAACCCTCTCATCCCGCCAATCCTCCAGCATCGGAGGCGGCTCAGGTGCGGGACGAGGAACTCGCTCATCGCATGAATCCAGCCATGGACCCGGACTGGACACTGTGCCTGCACTGGGCACCAACGCAGAAGAAGACTCTGACCTTGGAGCTGGACTGGACGCCGTGCTTAGACTGGGCATCTGCGCAGGGGAAGGCTCCCACCATGGAGCGAGACTGGACGCTGTGTCTGGACTGGGCACCAATGCAGAAGAAGACTCTGGCCTTGGAGCTGGACAGGACGCCATGGAGTTGAAGGTTCCGGACCGTGGACCGTCGCAGAAGCTTCCGGACTGTGGACCGTCTCAGGAGGCTCCGGACTGGGAACCGTCGCCGGAAGCTCTGGACTGAGGAGGCGCACTGGAGGCCTGATGCGTGGGGCCGGGACAGGTGGCACCGGGCTGGTGACACGCACCTCAGGGCGAGTGCGGGGAGGAGGCACAGGACGTACTGGACTGTGGAGGCACACTTGATGGAGAGTGCGAGGAGTAGGCACAGGACATACTGGGCTGTGGAGGCGCACTGGAGGTCTGGAGCGTAGAGCTTGCACAACATGTCCTGGACAGATGACAACCCTCGCACGGCAAGTGGAGGGAGCTAGCACAGGACGCACTGGACTGGGGATACAGTGCGTAGAACCGGCGCAGGATGTACTGGACCCTCGAGGCGCACTGGAGACCAGGAGCGCTGAGCCGGCACAACCCGTCCTGGACAGATACCCACTTTAGCACGACAAGTGCGAGGAGCTGACACGGGACGTACTGGGCTGTGAACGCGCACTGGAGACCTGGTGCGTATAGCCGGCATCAATTGTACCGGAACTTTAACACACTTCTCAGGACAAGTACGAGGAACTGGCACAGGTGGCATCGGACAGCTAACACGCTCCTCAGGGCGAATGCCGTGCATACTACGCCAAACCAACAGCTCTCTCTCTTCACTCTCCTCCAATTTTTCCAACAACTCCTCGAAGGTCTCTAACTCTCCCCTCCGTTCACTCTCCTCCAACATGAAAATATGTAACGCTCGTCGAAATGGGTAGACCAAGGCGCAGCGTGATTTGGGTTCATCATAATTTATTTAAATGTGAACCAGCAACAAAAACAATAAAGAGACACAAACAAACAAACGTACAGCCTTGTAGGGCTCAAAAGCAACAATACAAAACAAGATCCCACAAACAACAGGTGGGAAAAGGCTGCCTAAATATGATCCCCAATCAGAGACAACGATAGACAGCTGCCTCTGATTGGGAACCATACCAGGCCAACATAGAAATACAAAAACTAGACACACGGCAACTAGACTACACATAGAAATAATAAACTAGAACACCCCCCAGTCACGCCCTGACCTACTCCACCATAGAAAATAAAGGTTTTCTATAGTCAGGACGTGACAAAATATGGTCCCATCTACATTGTGTAGGCCAGTGGCAAAAAAAAGTCAGAATTTAATCGACTTTAAATTCAGAGTGTAAAAAAAAAAAATGAAAGAGTAAAGGGTGGTGAATACTTTCTGAAGGCACTGTATATCAATATCTTGTCAGCGCATTACCGGGTCCCAAGGTCTGACCGGGAGCAGTTGTAGCAGGCTTTTATACGTAGCTGTACTGTACTTTAACATGACAAATGTTCCTCCTGCTGTTGAAAAGGTTTTAAATCCTCTAGCAGTCGGGATGATCAATCGATACCAAGTCCTGCAGTTCCACAGTCCTCCATCTTGACTACTGTATGTGTGGTCCCTAAATCAGCGGATACGTCACCTTAATCAACGGATGCATCCCTTTTCACCACCATCAACCTTTCTTTCTGCTGGAGAGAGGGAGAGAGAGAAAGGAAAAATATATATATATTGTCACATACACCGGATAGTTGAAGTGACATGTGTTGTTGTACAGTGTCAGCAATGGTAGTACAGCAAATCTACAGATTTTATTTCACCTTGTCTGCTCAAGCATTCAAACGGCCTAATGCTCTAACCACTAGGCTACCTGCCAGGAGAGAGCAGGAGCAATATTTTATTCATATAGGAGTCATTTACCAAAGAATGCCTGGAGTAAGATCATCACTGGGTGGGGACGGGAAAAATGCTCTTTACTTTTTAACTGCAGAATGAGGCAACCTGGGGATAAAAGTTTTAAAAAACAAGCCAAGTCAGAAAGTCCAAAGACATGAAAGCCTCACCTGGTGGACTGATATTTGGTAAATGACTTCCATGTAAATAGAATACTCCTTTGCACACTCTTGGCATTCTCTCAACCAGCTTCAACTGGAATGCTTTTCCAACAGTCTTGAAGGAGCACATAGTCCATTATTTTGTCTTAAACCATCTCATTTTGTCTTTCTTCTTTTTAGAATATACAGATGTTGCTTTGATCCATCTTGGAGAGAAAACATGGGGGAAACAATGCTGTACTCACAGGGTTAATTCACCTAGATCAACAAATAGCTCTTCCACTCTTCTACAGCTCTAATACTATACTCTATATAACCGCCGGGGCATTAGTAGCTGAGATGGATGTCACAGACATGATTGGTTCTCCAATCCACATGGCTTCCCTCCCGTTTCCCACCATATCAGGTTTGAGGCTTTTTTTTCTCAAAGCACTTCTTCCATTTCATGGCTGAGGTTATTTCTCCCAACACTCGTAATGGGCTTGAGCTGCTCTCCCTCAGACCCAGAGAGCAGATGGAAGCAGAGAGGTGAGGAAGGAGGGAGGGAGGGAGGGAGGGGAGAGAACCTGCCAGGCGCACTCATCATGATTATCTGACTGGAGATACACTACCGGTCAAAAGTTTTAGAACACCTACTCATTCATTATTTTTACTATGTTCTACATTGTAGAATAACACTGAAGACATGAAAACTATGAAATAACACATATGGAATCATGTAGTAACCAAAAACGTGTTTAAAAAAATCTAAATATATTCTATATTTGAGATTCTTCAAATAGACACCCTTTGCCTTGATGACAGCTTTGCACACTCTTGGCATTCTCTCAACCAGCTTCATGAGGTTGTCAGCTGGGGTAGAGGAGAGAGGAGATGGAGGGAGGAGGTGGAGGAGAGGAGACAGGATGTAGAGAAGAGGATAGGTAGAGGAAAGGAGAGAGGAGGTAGAGGAGAGGAGAGGAGAGAGGAGGTAGAGGATCGAGAAGGTGGAGGACAGGAGGCAGAAGAGGATAGAGGGAGGCCACAGGTGGCCTGAAAGGTGGAGAAATGATACGTAAGATTGTTCCTTTCCTCAATTGTATTTTATACATTGCTAATGATATTCCTACTAAACATGAGGAATGTATTAGATGTAGCTATTTGATCATAATGTAGGCCTACCAGAGTGGCCAACCATAAAAGACAATGGAGAAAATGCATCCCATAACATTTTAACATGGAAATAGCTGTTCTATCATTCAGCCTACAGTAGGAGCCAATGTGTGGTGTTCAATGTAGGCCTACATTCCATTATACTTTTTTAAAACATGCAGGGCTTGACATTAACCTGTTTATGTTGTTGTGTTGTTTGATGCAAGAAACCACTTTACAAAATAAAATGCATTATTATTCCCATACCATTATTACAGAGAATCAGACAAATTGTGCTACCCTCTGCAAATTGGCTACTTACTTTATTCAAGCCTGTCTCAAAATACAACACTGCCACTTTAAGACAAAACAAAAGCTCTTTACCTGACTTGCGCTTAAAAGACGTCTAGAAATGTATACATTTTGTGCTCTTGTAGGAAGCAATCATTCCCCTATATTACTGACTACAAATGATCTATAACTAGGTTAATAACTCACTAACTAGCAAAGATATGAACTAAATCTGCACATATGGCTACATGCAGCTCTCACTTTGATCTCAAAACATCGCATCTATTCATGACCGCTCATGCTGTCAACACAGTCCAGTTGGCACAGATTCATATATGGTTTGATTTGTAAATAAACCTACTGCATCTCCGTTTATACCGCACAGAGTACGGGCTAAGTACTCCGATGTGTTCTGCCTACAACAAAATCTGTTGCATTTGTTTCGGTATGTTGCATTGAAAGTGGCTAATATTGCGTGTCACAATTGCCACAGTAAAGAGAAACGTTGATAGTGTTAACAGGTAAAACTAGAACAGTAGTCACCAACATTTTCTGAGTCAAGATCACTTGCTGATATTTACCGCTCAGATTTTTTTTAACATGACTTAAAAAACCTAAGCCTATGCAACATTAACCAATTAAAAACAGTACTGTTTGTCCAGTAAGCTATATGCCCAATACATTAACACCGCTTTTTGGCTTGGCTTGATATGCCCTGCCATTGCATTGTTGTTCGGGCCATTTTTGAAAATTATATTTAAAAATTTGAGGTAGGCTATGTGATCCGTTGTTGTATTATTTGTGAAGCACAGCTGTCTCTCAACATCCCTCTGCTCTCCCTTTCCTCCGCTGACACTGACCAAGAAGGGACACCATCTTCCAGCTGATGGTGAAACTCGTGTTGCACCGCATTATTTCTTGTATGAACAGAGAAAGTGAAATATTCCTTGATATTGAAAAAGACCCAAGCCAGTAATAATAACAACAATGCAAGAATATAGCTACACTTTCCTCCTCATTCATTACTGCTGCACTGCTTGTTGTAGCGCTGAGTGGAAATAGGAAGAACGCACATTTTATGGTTTCTAAAAGTGTTGAATACAAAGTGTTGACAGTGCTGAGTAAGAACTTAAACATGGACTCACTCATAAAAACAGAAGCTCTTTGCCGTATTCGTTGACGTTCTCTCTCTCGCAATCTCACAGTATACATTTAGCTGTAGCTTTCTTTTATGCCTGCTACGTTACTGTAGACACGGTAATCTGAGCCATCCGATTGGCCAGAGGTAGGCCTATAGTGCACTTGATTTGTTCTCTGGGCCCGCAGGGAAGGTGGAGTTTGTGCCTTCAGACACATGAAATGGTTCAAACTAGCAACAGTTTCATCAAAATCATTTATTTGCTGCTGAAACAGGAAAGGGCCTTCCCCAAACTGTTGCCACATAGTTGGAAGTACAGAATTCAATGCTCAGTTCTGTGTGCTTGTGTGGCTTTCCACTTCACGGTTGAGCCGTTGTTGCTCTTAGACATTTCCACTTCACAATAACAGCACTTACAGTTGACCGAGGAAGCTCTAGCAACGGTGCCACATTGAAAGTCACTGAGCTCTTCAGTAAGGCCATTCTACTGCCTGTGTTTGTCTATGGCGATTGCGTTGCTGTGTGCTCAATTTTAAATACCTGTCAGCAATGGGTGTGGCTGAAATATCCGAATCCACTCATTTGAAAGGGTGTCCACATACTTTTGTATATACAGTATAGAAAAAAGTTATGGATGCAGGCCTATATTGAATGCTGTAGTCAGTACGTTACAGAATAATAAAAAATAAATTTAGATAAAACTGTTATTAAACACAGTTACTGAGTATTGTTTAAGTTGCTTCCCACCACCAACACACAAACACACACACATTCACAAACCCCCGGACACTCTTGCCCAGATACACTCAGACTCAACAGGTTGATGGATGAACCAAGGATCAGGACATCAGTCTGACTGCTAGGCCACCATGTTGTCTGGTTTGTTTCTGCTGAATATGGAACAGTCTTCTCTCCCGCTGACTTCCTCTCTATCCCCAGGGGGGCCAGAGTGGTATAATGTCTGGAGCTGCTGTCTGAGGATGAGGCACTCAACTTGTTGTTGTGTTTGAGTCATTCGTTTCCCAGTAGAACAGGACACCTCATCTGACCATGTCAGGAGATTACGACTGAGACACGCTGCACCAAGTGAGATCAGGAAGACTGTCATTACCTGGCAAGTGCGTGTGTGTGTGTGTCATAGACATTAAAACCAGTAGATAGTGATAGCGCTGATGCATTCCTATAAAAAACTCCCAATGGCGCATGAAGCCAGAAGTATTTGAATTTTGAGCGCACCATATTGCTGAATGGGGCTGAATGGCACCAAAACATCACTAAGGATCATGGTGAAAGTGGCCGTAACTTGCAAAGGATCATGATTAATGCAGTTGTTTTCATCCTGCCTGAGAGACACGTGCAAATAGCGTGGATGAGGGCCTGCCGGCCAGTGATTGCTCTGTGTCTACACGTGATTCTGTGTGACGACAAATGTAGTAGTCATAACAGATCACTATTTAATTAGATGAATAGATTTGTAGCAAACTTTAACATAATTCAGCCCTGCTAGGTTGCTACACATTAGCCAAACAGCAGAGCTTGTGACTTTACAATCCAGAACAGACACGGGGGGCCTGGTGTGTGTGTATGTCTATGGCCCTTTCTTACCCTTTCTATGTTGAGAGCTATTTCCCATGGGGAAGAGTGTCCCTCTCCTGTCTGTCAGTCTTTGTCCATCATTGAAAAGATCCTGCCGAGCCATCAGAGGTCTGATTACAGCCCTGGAGGAGGAAACATGAAGGGACAATATCAGAGCAACTTCCAAGTCTTCAGTTAAACCAGAACTTTTGACAAATTAGAGAGCGTGTGTGTGTGTGTGTGTGTGTGTGTGTGTGTGTGTGTGTGTGTGTGTGTGTGTGTGTGTGTGTGTGTGTGTGTGTGTGTGTGTGTGTGTGTGTGTGTGTGAAGTGTCTTGGGGTGTGTGACTCTGTGCAGTTCTATCCTGTTGTTAGTCATTGAGGGAGGGCTCTCTCGCTGTTAGACAGTCAAATTGCTGTGGGGTCACTGTGAGATCTTTTCAACAGCATCCTCCTGTGTGGCTTCTTGACAGAATGGCTATTGATTCGTCAAAACACACAGCCTTCGAAAAAGCTTTTAGTCAAAGAGCTGTGTTTATTATTGCTAACTGTGAATAGGATTGCTTGTATTGCTCTAGGGTGTCTGCATTGCAGATTAATTAATTGATGTATTTATAATTTTGCAATTTCACCCAGTGCAATTTCACAGTTTCTCTCTGAAATTATGTGGCTTTTGCTTTGGTCGACGTGGTGTTGGTGTTTGTTGTATCAGAGTTTAATTACAGTTATCATGTTTTCCATGTTGAAATCAGAGCAGCACCGATCCTATCACAAACATGGAATCACCCGTTGTCATTATCAAATATGACAATGATATTGGGGGTATTCAATTGTGACATTGCTTCTGATTTGCAACAGTCGTCAAGTTGACATTGAATCACCTGTTGATACTGTGGATGATATTGTGGTTGTAGGTTACCTTTGCTCAGTGTTATCGTGGAACTTAGAGCTAAGAGCAGACCACCATAGTCCCTGTGCCCAAGAACACAAAGGTAACTTGCCTAAATGACTACAGACCCGAAGCACTCACGTCTGCAGCCATGAAGTGCTTTGAAAGGTTAGTAATGGCTCACATCAACACCATTATCCCAGAAACCCTAGACACACTCCAATTTGCATATCGCCCAAACAGATCCACAGATGATGCAATCTCTATTGCACTCCACACTGCCCTTTCGCACCTGGACAAAAGGAACACTTATGTGAGAATGCTATTAATTGACTACAGCTCAGCGTTCAACACCATAGTACCATCAAAGCTCATCACTAAGCTAAGGATCCTGGGACTAAACACCTCCCTCTGCAACTGGATCCTGGACTTCCTGACGGGCCGCCCCCAGGTAGCAACACATCTGCCACGCTGATCCTCAACACTGGAGCTCCCCAGGGGTGTGTGCTCAGTCCCCTCCTGTACTCCCTGTTCACCAACGACTGCATGGCCAGGCACGACTCCAACATCATCATTAAGTTTGCAGATGACACAATAGTGGTAGGCCTGATCACCGACAACGACGAGACAGCCTAGGGAGGAGGTCAGAGACCTAGCCGGGTGGTGCCAGAATAACAACCTATCCCTCAATGTAACCAAGACTAAGGAGATGATTGTGGACTACAGGAAAAGGAGGACCGAGCACGCCCCCATTCTCATCGATGGGGCTGTAGTGGAGCAGGTTGAGAGCTTCAAGTTCCTTGGTGTCCACATCAACAACAAACTAGAATGATCCAAACACACCAAGACAGTCATGAAATCAAATCAAATCAAATGTTATTTGTCACATACACATGGTTAGCAGATGTTAATGTGAGTGTAGCGAAATACACGTGCTTCTAGTTCCGACAATGCAGTAATAACCAACGAGTAATCTAACCTAACAATTTCACAACAACTACCTTATACACACACACAAGTGTAAAGGGATGAAGAATATGTACATAAAAAATATATGAATGAGTGATGGTACAGAACGGCATAGGAAAGGTGCAGTAGATGGTATAGAGTACAGTATATACATATGAGATGAGTAATGTAGGGTATGTAAACATTATATTAAGTGGCATTGTTTAAAGTGGCTAGTGATACATTTTTACATCAATTTTTCCATTATTAAAGTGGCTGGAGTTGAGTCAGTATGTTGGCAGCAGCCACTCAATGATAGTGGTGGCTGTTTAACAGTCTGATGGCCTTGAGATAGAAGCGGTTTTTCAGTCTCTCGGTCCCTGCTTTGATGCACCTGTACTGACCTCGCCTTCTGGATGATAGCGGGGTGAACAGGCAGTGGCTCGGGTGCTTGTTGTCCTTGATGATCTTTAGGCCTTCCTGTGACATCGGGTGGTGTAGGTGTTCTGGAGGGCAGGTAGTTTGCCCCCGGTGATGCATTGTGCAGACCTCACTACCCTCTGGAGAGCCTTACGGTTGTGATACAGCCCGACAGGATGCTCTCTATTGTGCATCTGTAGAAGTTTGTGAGTGCTTTTGGTGACAAGCAGAATTTCTTCAAGGCCTTCTTCACAACGCTGTGTGAGGACCAATTCAGTTTGTCCGTGATGTGTACGCCGAAGAACTTAAAACTTACTACCCTCTCCACTACTGTCCCATCGATGTGGATAGGGCGGTGCTCCCTCGGCTGTTTCCTGAAGTCCACGATCATCTCCTTTGTTTTGTTGATGTTGAGTGTGAGGTTATTTTCCTGACACCACACTCCGAGGGCCCTCACCTCCTCCCTGTAGGCCGTCTCGTCGTTGTTGGTAATCAAGCCTACCACTGTAGTGTCGTCTGCAAACTTGATGATTGAGTTGTAGTCGTGCATGGCCAGTCGTGGGTGAACAGGGAGTACAGGAGAGGGCTCAGAACGCACCCTTGTGGGGCCCCAGTTTTGAGGATCAGCAGGGTGGAGATGTTGTTACCTACCCTCACCACCTGGGGACGGCCTGTCAGGAAGTCCAGTACCCAGTTGCACAGGGTGGGTCGAGACAGGGTCTCGAGCTTGATGACGAGTTTGGAGGGTACTATGGTGTTAAATGCTGAGCTGTAGTCAATGAACAGCATTCTCACATAGGTATTCCTCTTGTCCAGATGGGTTAGGGCAGTGTGCAGTGTGGTTGCGATTGCGTCGTCTGTGGACCTATTGGGGCAGTAAGCAAATTGGAGTGGGTCTAGGGTGTCAGGTAAGGTGGAGGTGATATGGTCCTTGACTAGTCTCTCAAAGCACTTCATGATGACGGAAGTGAGTGCTACGGGGCGGTAGTCATTTAGCTCAGTTACCTTAGCTTTCTTGGAAACAGGAACAATGGTGACACTCTTGAAGCATGTGGGAACAGCAGACGGGGATAAGGATTGATTGAATATGTCCGTAAATACACCAGCCAGCTGGTCTGCGCACATGCTCTGAGGATGCGGCTGGGGATGCCGTCTGGGCTTGCAGCCTGGCGAGGGTTAACGCGTTTAAATGTTTTAATCACGTCGGCTGCAGTGAAGGAGAGTCCACAGATTTTGGTAGCGGGCAGTGTCAGTGGCACTGTATTGTCCTCAAGCGAGCAAAGAAGTTGTTTAGTCTGTCTGGGAGCAAGACATCCTGGTCCGAGATAGCGCTGGTTTACTTTTGTAATCCGTGATTGACTGTAGACCCTGCCATATACCTCTTATGTCTGAGCCGTTGAATTGCAACTCTACTTTGTCTCCAAACTGACACTTAGCTTGTTTGATTGCCTTGCTGAGGGAATAGCTACACTGTTTGTATTCGGTCATGTTTCTGGCCACCTTGCCCTGGTTAAAAGCAATGGTTTGCGCTTTCAGTTTCACGCAAATTCTGCCATCAATCCACGGTTTCTGGTTTGGGAATGTTTTAATCGTTGCTGTGGGTACGACATCACCGATGCACTTGCTAATAAACTCGCTCACCGAATCAGCGTATTCGTACATGTTGTTGTTTGACGCAATGCGGAACATATCCCAATCCACGTGATCAAAGCAATCTTGAAGCGTGGAATCAGATTGGTCAGACCAGCGTTGAACAGACCTGAGCGCGGAAGCTTCCTGTTTTCGTCTCTGTCTATAGGCTGGGAGCAACAATATGGAGTCGTGGTCAGCTTTTCCAAAAGGAGGGCGGGGGAGGGTCTTATATGCGTCGCGTAAGTTAGAATAACAATGATCCAGGGTTTTACCAGCCCTGGTAGCACAATCGATATGCTGATAGAATTTAGGCAGTCTTGTTTTCAGATTAGCCTTATTAAAATCCCCAGCTACAATGAATGCAGCCTCAGGAAATGTGGTTTCCAGTTTACATAGAGTCAAATAAAGTTTGTTCAGGGCCGTCGATGTGTCTGCTTGGGGGGAATATATGCGGCTGGGATTATAATCGAAGAGGGCACGACAAAGCCTTTTCCCTCTCAAGAAACTAAAAATATTTGGCATGGGTCCTGAGAACCTCAAAAGGTTCTACTACAGCTGCAACATCGAGAGCATCCTGACTGGTTGCATCACTGCCTGGTACAGCAATTGCTCGGCCTCTGACCGCGAGGCTCCACAGGGGGTAGTGCGTATGGCCCAGTACATCACTGGGGCTAAGCTGCCTGCTAACCAGGACCTCTACACCAGGTGGTGTCAGAGGAAGGCCCTATACATTGTTAAAGACCCCAGCCACCCCAGTTATAGACTGTTCTCTCTACCACCGCATGGCAAGCGGTACCGGAGTGCCAAGTCTAGGACAAAAAGGCTTCTCAACAGTTTTTCCACCCAAGCCATAAGACTCCTGAACAGCTACCCCGACTATTTGCATTGTGTGCCTCCCCCAACCCCTCTTTTACGCTGCTGCTACTCTCTGTTTATCATATATGCATAGTCACTTTAGCTAATCATTCATGTACATACTACCTCAATTGGGCTGACCAACCAGTGCTCCCGCACATTGGCTAACCGGGCTATTTGCATTGTGCCCCGCCACCCACCGCCCACCAACCCTCTTTTACGCTACTGCTACTCTCTGTTCATCATATATGAATTGTCACTTTAACCATATCTACATGTACATACTACCTCAATCAGCCCAACTAACCGGTGTCTGTATGTAGCCTCCTTACTGTATATAGCCTTTTTACTGTTGTTTTATTTCTTTACTTACCTATTGTTCACCTAATACCTTTTTTGCACTATTGGTTAGAGCCTGTAAGTAAGCATTTCACTGTAAGGTCTACACCTGTTGTATTCTGCGCACGTGACAAATAAACTTTGATTTGATTTGAGTGCTCCACTCTCAGAGGTCTACAGGTCAAGTCAATTCAAAGGTCAAGACTAAATGGCTTTGAATGGTTTTAATTTACTCCATTTACTCCATTAAAGTGCCTAGAGATGACAAATAGGACCGTAAAATACTTCAATGTCGCTGTTATCAAGGAAATGTCTTATTTAAGGCCAGTGGCGTGAAGCCTAGTCCTCCTAACCCTGACACGCTCCAGGGGTGCTGGGAAAATAAATGGCTGAGGAAAGCTTAGGGGGAAATCACTGTAATAAAGGCTGATGTTAACGATGTGTACTGAGAAATTCAGGTAACTTCCAAAATAAAGGAAACACCAACATAAAGAGTCTTAATAAGGTGTTGGGCCACCACGAGCCAGAACAGCTTCAAGGCACCTTGGCATAGATTCTAGTGTCTGGAACTCTATTGGAGGGATGTGACACCATTATTCCACGAGAAATTCTATAATGATGCTTTCTAGAACCTAAAAGGGTTCTTCGGCTGTCCCCATAAGAGAACCCTTTGAAGAACCCTTTTTGGTGTCAGGTCGAAAGTGTTCTGTTTAGAACCCTTTCCACGGAGGGTTTCTACGGACAGTTCTACCTGGAACCAAACAGGGTTCTCATATGGGGACAGATAAAGAACCCTTTGGAACCTGTTTTTCTACGAGTGTATACACAGGATAGGACTACCAGTTATTCCTGATAATCAGGCCATCAGACCTATAGGGAGCAGAGTTTTTCCGGGACGTGTCATGTAGGTCTCCCTCGTAAAAGTTAGTTCATACTGTTGTAGCTACGCATACTGTGTGTGTGAGTGTGTACATACTGAGTTCACTACGTACCTGTTCCTGGGGTTTCTGAGGTCCCTCCAAGACATGTTTCTCCTAAGGTTGAGCCGATATATGATTACACCGAATATGGTGATATTTGACATTGATTGATTGATATATCGTGATGTGCAAGACTATACTCTATTTGAACTTTACAAATCAAAACCGTGCAGTTTTATAAGTATGTTGAGCATGAAGAGTAAATGAATGAACTAAGCCTTATTGTTTCACCATACAAAGGTAATTTAATGACAATGTGACTATAATATCCTAAATAATAATGGCACAGTCTGTAATTATTGCGTCATTAACACTGCAAAATGATTATATCGGATATCGTGGTATTTGGAGTAGGATATCATAGAAGAGATCTCCCCAAATAGTGCAATGGGCCAGAGTCTTTCATGTTCGGTATGATATTATGACTGATATTATGGTTGTCCGTTTGTTTCTGCAAAGTAGTTAAAACGCTGTCAGTTCCACTTTAATGCTTAGCATGAGCCATGCCACTGTAGTTGGAGATGTGAGAGTGCAACCATAACAAGGCATGGGGCCTCCATATCATGTCATGCCTGTTTGGTTTTCATTAGCCGGAGAGGAATGATAGCACACTATTCCCTATGGACCCTGGTTAAAAGTAGTGAATTATATAGGAATAGGGTGCCATTTGAAACACTGCCATAGTATGCATGTGCTCTTTGGGGTGTGACTGTTTACTGAGCTATGTGGTTTAAACAGATCTGCTCCTGAGGGCCTCGGAGACAGATTAACTATGTCACTAAACTATCACAGGGCCCGATGGAGGCTGACTGGGGAGACTAGAGAGGGATGGGAGTTCAAACAGACAGAGAGGCATAGGAATAGATAGAGGAGTGTATGTGTGTGTGTGTCTGTGTGTGTGTGTGTGTGTGGGCGGAGAGGCGAGATGCAAAAGCCTCACCCCTGTGGGGTCACCAGTGCCAATCAGCATGGTGGAAAGAAGAAACTAGATTTACTCGTAGTAATTACAAGTAAATGCGTAAGTAAATGTAACTGCTGGCTGAGGATTCACAATGAAAGGAGCTATTTTGATATCTCGGCAAGAGACTAATATTTTTGGGAAGGGCATTGTAAAGGAGAGAGCGAGAGAGAGAGAGCGAGAGAGGAGTCTGCGTCTGGCTGTGTCCCTTACTTTTAGATTTAAGCCCATTGGGAAATCCGTCCTCCCATCTGAGAAATCCCTTTGGTGAGATTTGATGCTGTAAAATAGAGCCTGCAGTTATTGCATTGCACTATTCCTGTCCTCATGCGCATTTGACTCCATAGTTTACTCCTCAAACCTGCAGTTTCCTCTAGTAGTCTCCACTTTTTTCTATTTTTCTTAATGGAGATCTATCAGCATTATATTATACTTTGTGTGACTTTAGATTAGCTGAGTTTGCATAATTGGACACCAGGAGGGCCTTTGGGCATGTCTATAGTCTATTGTGGCTTCCTGTCATTGTCCCTATAAGGTGTATCCACATAAGCCACACAACAAGTGAAGTGTACCCTCCCTGACGCATGGTCGTTTTAACTATATTGTACCGGCCTTTTCAAAAGTGTGTCATTTAGCCCCACACGCAACCCTTTAAGACAAAACCAAGGGGTTGCTATGATACACCTCATCTGAACAGCCCATAAATCGCATCCAATAATGAGCCTGTTGCCGTGGGAAATATCTCGAGTTGATAGATGGCTCTCATTAATGTGAGGTGCTGCTGATTCTGGGAAATGGCCTTTCATTCTTTTCCCATGTTGTTTAATCTGCAGAAGCAAGAGCCATTTGCCACCACGTCCCTTGGTAATAGTAACCAAATTGCTATTTGAATGTGAGAGAGAGACTGAGAGCAATTGAGGAGATGGAGGGAGAGGGAGAGAGAGAGAGAGAGAGAGAGACTGAGAGCAATGGAGGAGATGGAGGGAGAGAGAGAGAGAGAGAGAGAGAGCGAGAGAGAGAGAGAGGGAGAGAGAGAGAGAGAGAGTGCGACAAACAGAGAGAGAGGGAGAAGACGAGACAGAGAGAGAAATGAATAGCAACACCCCATGAGGGAGAGGCACGCTACTTTACCTTCCCTTTATTGGAAACGGTGAACATAACGTGATTTAATTCACGGACTCAGGTGACTCTGGGGAGCAGAGTTGGAGGTCTGGGAGCAGACTGTCATTTCCCAGAAGTTCGTAGCACCACGTTTCCATTTAGGACAAGCATAAGAGACAGACAGACAGACGGCTCTACAGCTCTGCTACTGTGGGACTGGGAACGAACCCCAGGTTGGGGACATGTTCTATTAACATACTGATACAGCCTTCAGCTACGAGACCAGACTGTGTACTACAGTGTTGTATTGGGATGAGAGTTTGACTGCGTGGAGACTACTAGGCTGTAGTCGTGTAGTACAGTGATGTACTGTAGTCAATGAAAGCGTGTGAGACAGCAAGTCAAGACACTCCTTCCCTGTGCCCTTCCTCCTTCGTGTCACTTAGCTCAGTGTGGAGCTACTTGAGAGGAGAGCGGAAAATGATGGTAGAGAGTGTGTGTTTGTGTGTGTTCACTCTTTTGTGTGTGTGCGTGAGTAGCTGTGTTCGAGAGTGTACACACGTGTGTACCTCTGTGTGTGACCCATATAACAAGAGCGATAATCACCAAGCCCAAGTAATTGGGGTCAAGTGCTGGAAACACTATCGAAGCACCGTGTTGGAGGAGGATCAGTATCTCTACCTACCAAGGACACACACACACACACACAGCACGCTTTTAACTACTATACAACGTTGCGATGTGCAACTTCTCAGTTTTCAACCAGCGCATAACACTGCTAACTGTGATATGTCGATACTCCTCCTCCTCCCGGTGAACGCCCGTGTTGATCAAATGTTCTCTGTCTCCTTCACAGAGAAATCCAATTATAGTGTTTCACTCGAGCACACACCTTCTAGTAATAGCAGTGGATAAACAATGTGCTTTTTAAAATAAGTGCTATCTGAGACACACACACACACACACACACACACACACACACACACACACACACACACTCTCTCTCTCAAAGCATTAACCTTTTCCCAAATACCATCTGGGAGACGACGTTGGTTAAGTCTTATTTAATAGATTTTTAATTCTAGTTTGTCTTTTAAATCCTCCCAGTGAGAAGCACAATGACTAGATGATTGGCTGTCCACCAGCTATACAAGTGGAAGTTTTCTCAGATAAAAAATGCATCAACCGTATGAAAAATGGATCATGTATTATAATACCGGGGGTTTGTGTTTTGTTGTCCTTAGATTAGTTACCATTTAAGCAGTTGATATAATTTTTTTCTGTTGGCTTGTACTGAAGTATAGCCACCATTTTATACCAGATGTTTTGTTAGTTAGATCAGGTTATATCCCATCTTATATAGAGCTATTATGTTATACAGATAAAAATACAGCGAGGGCTGTGAAGAGTCACACACACAGGTACATCTGGATTGTGATTGTAGTAGGGTAGTGGCCGGAGGGCACACACTTAATGCATTGTGAAATCTGTGGGAAAATGTATTTTAATGTTTTAAAAATGTTATTATAATCAATATTACTGCCCAGGAAGAGTAGCTGCTACCTTGGTAGGAACTAATGGGGATCCTAATAAATACAAATGAAGATATTTGTAGTGGGATGTGAGTGGTGTATAATAATTACCCTAATGTTGTTGTGATACAAATAGTCTTGCATTTTTATCTTATGTCTCATTATAGACAGTGTA